>NC_056733.1:539698385-539950885 GCF_019279795.1 Protopterus annectens
CGATGCATCGGAGACCATCCAGGTGCAATTAACCATAGGCAAGACTGCTCTGCAATTTGTAGCATGTTACAGGCCACCCTCTCAAACTCAGGAACCTCACATGGCCTTCCTGAAAACATTGGAGGGATAAATGTATCTCCAAACACCATCATACTAGGTGACTTCAACTACCCTAATATAGACTGGGAACACTACTCAAGCCCGAACACTCTAACCCAAAGATTCCTGGCGTTCATAAACTCAAATGCCATGGAACAACTAGTCACCATCCCCACAAGAGGTGAAAACATACTTGATCTCATCATCACGAACATGGGATCAAAATGTTCAACACCGAAGTATACCCCTCACTGGTGAGATCAGATCATAAACTAATCTCGCTGGAGGTCCTCATCCGCCCCACCTGAAACAAAAAGACCACAGTGAAAAACTTCTCAAAAGCCGATTTCACACTTCTAAAAACTAGTGTGGTCTCCTTTAAGGCCCCTGAGCCAGTGGTAAACATTACTCAAACCGCTGAATCACTTACAAATGCCTTCTACCAGCACCTACAGGACTGCATGGATCAGGCAATCCCAAACAAAACTAAGACTCTCTGTACCAAAGGCAAGCGTCCAGTCTGGTGGACCCCAGCCATAAACAAGCTCTACAACAAAAGGAGGAAGCTACTACAAGATAGAGCAAAATCCTTGAAAGGTAAGACACCTTTGATCATTATAAGTAAAAACTAAGAGCTCTCATAAAATCATCCAAGGCAAATTTTGAGAGAAAAATCGCCAAGGACTCTAAAGACAATCATAAGGCCTTCTTTAGCTATGTTAGAAACCTAGGAGGAAACTCCCAGATATGCTCAGAATTAGTTCAAAATGATGTGAAAATTACTGAACCTACGCACATTGCTAACATACTGGCTGACAGGTTCAGTGCAAACTTCTCCCCCCCCTCCCCCCCAAAAGGAGAGATATCTATTCCAGAGGATTGTAGCCCCCCAAACATCAACAAAGCCAAGGTGAGAACTGCCCTCACTAAGGCAAAAAACACAGCATCCATGGGACCGGATGGTGTCCCCGGCTGTGTGCTTCATGAACTCAACGAGGAATTAAACCCACAGTTAGGACAGCTGTTTAATCTTAGCCTCACCTCAGGATCACTCCAAGGAGTGGCGCACGGCGACTGTGGTCCCACTTCATAAGGGCGGTGCCTCCACAGACCCTGGAAATTACCGCCCCATTAGCTTGACAAGCCTTATCTGCAAAGCCATGGAGAGGATCATAATGGAACTCATAAATAAAGACATAGGAACTTGCAGACTTTGGACCCAACCCAGTTTGGCTTCGTCAAAGGCAGATCCTGCCTCTTAAACTTGGTTGACTTTTTCGAGACAGTCACCAAGGCCATTGATGAGGTAAGGCAGTCCATACAGCCTACCTCGACCTGGCAAAGGCCTTCACACAATACCCCACTCAGGTATCATCGAAAAACTCATCAGCTTGAATGTAAACCCATACATCACAAGATGGGTTGCAAACTGGCTAGCGACAGAACCCACAGGGTCAGAGTTGCTGGAGCCATGTCAGACTCAAAGCCTGTCACAAGTGGTGTCCCACAGGGCTCAGTCCTGGGTCCACTCTTGTTCGGCATCTACTTTTCTGAAGTACAAGCAAACACAGGAGGGTTATGGCTGACAAAGTTTGCAGATGACTGCAAACTGGGCCATAGTCGAAAACACATCTGACACAGATATCCTCCAGAAGGGCCTCACAGAAACGGATAACTGGTGCCAGAGCCATGGCCTGAAGTTAAACGCCAAAAATGCATAGTCATACCCTTCGGGAAAAACAAGGTTACCCCTAGCTACCATATAGGTGACAATCCACTGAGCACAGAAAAGTCATCAGGGATCTGGGGACCCAAGTTGACAGTAGTCTTCGTTTGACACTCATGTTGCTAAAGTAGTTAGGAAAACCTTCTATATCGCCCACCTGATCATGAAGCAATTCACATCTAGATGAAGGGTGGTCATCGTCCCCTGTACTCATCACTCATTAGACCTATGATTGAGTACAATGCCCGTTCGAATGTATCTGACCAGACACCTGAGGCCGCTTGAAAGGCCCCAAAAGTGCCTCACCAAAAGGATAAAGGGTCTCAAAAATATGTCTTATGCTGCCCGACTGAAAGAACTCCAGCTTTATTCAGTCTCATACCGCTTGCTCAGAGGTGACCTGTGCCTGACATATAAGGCCATGTCAAACCCAGATTTGATGAATATGCTTCACCTCAAAAAATCTAGATCCCTCAGAACCACAAGGGCCGGAGACTTAAACCTTGACACGGTTATAAATAGAACATGCTGGAGGGACAGATTCATCACCCAGAGACTCCCTATGCTGTGGAACAAAATCCCGGTACATGTGAGGCAGAGCACCTCTGGCCTTGTTCAAGAGGAATCTTGACCAATGGATGGGAGATCGCAGATATACCCCAGGGATTACTTCAGTGTCACTGCTTGACAGAGGCACAGAAAAATGATAGGCATAGTTTTTATTCAAACTAAAGGGGTGGCGAAAGCCACATAACTATGGGCTAGGCTTATAAATGCCCTTGGGCAGATAGCCTAGTATGAACCTATGAACCTATGAACCTATAAAGAAATCAACCAGGTTTAAGAGGCAGGATCTGCCCTTAACAAAGCTGAACTGGGTAGGATCCAGTGTCTGTAGGTCCCCAATATCTTTATTTATGAGGTACATGATGATCCTTTCCATAGCTTTGCAGACCAAGCTAGTCAGGCTTATGGGGCGATAGTTTCCAGGATCCGTTGAGGCACCACCTTTATGGAGAGGGACCACTGTTGCTGTATGCCACTCTTTGGGCACATATCCTGTAGTAAGGCTGAGATTGAACAGTAGTTTTATGTTTGGGTTTAGCTCTTCTTGGAGTTCATGTAGGACGCAGCCTGGGACACCTTCTGGTCCCATTGATGCTGTGTTTTTTGCTTTGGAGAGGGCGGCTCTTACCTGAGCATCTGAGATGTCATGGGGGCAGCACTCTGCTGGGATAGATATTTGCCCTTTTGGTGTGGGGGGAGAAGTTTGCGCTGAACCTGTCAGCTAGGATGTTGGCAATGTCTGTGGGTTCACTGTATTTTTTGTCATTTTGGACTAATTCTGAGCATATCTGGGAATTACCACCCAGGTTCCTAACATAACTAAAGAAAGCCTTGTGATTATCCTTAGTGTCATGTGCAATTTTTCTCGAAGCTGGCCTTAGACAATTTTATGAGTGCCCGTAGTTTTTTGCTAATACTGATCAGTGATGCCTTCCCTTTTTGGGATTTTGCTCTATCATTTAGTAGCTTCCTCCTTCTATTGTATAGTTTGTTTATGGCTGGGGTCCACCAGACAGGACGTCTGCCTTTGGAGGATTGGGTCTTGGTTTTATTTGGGATCAAGATGATCCATGCATTCCTGAAGGTGTTCATAGAATGCGTTATAAAGGATTCTGCGGTCTGGGCCGTATTTTCCACAGGCCCGGGGGCTTTGAAGGATTCCACCTCAGTTTTGAGGAGTGTGAAATTTGGTTTTCTGGGCAGGGGGTGGGGTCGGGATGTGAATATCCAGTGAGATTAGTTTATGGTCTGATCTTACCAGTGAGGGATACACTTCTGGTCTGGAGCATAGAGTCCCCATGTTGGTAATGATCAGGTCCAGTATGTTTTCCCCTCTTGTGAGAGTGGTAACAAGTTGTTCCATAGCATTTGAGTTTATAAATTCTAGGAGTCTTTGGGATAGGGTGTTGGAGCTAGAGTAATGCTCCCAGTCTATGTTTGGGTAGTTGAAGTCACCCAATATAATGGTGTTTGGAGAGACCTTCATATTTTCCAGTGTTCTCAGGAAGGCCGAGTGGGGTTCCTGGGTTTGGGAGGGTGGTCTGTAGCAGGCTATAAACTGGAAGGCAGTTTTACCCACTGTTAGTTGCACATGGATAGTCTCTGATGCTTCGTGCTTTGCCACCAACCTGGAGGTGTGGGTATCTTTGATGAATATCGATACTCCCCCTCCTTTTGTGGTTTGATCCAAGTTTTGGGGCCGAAAAGCATGGTATGAGGTATAACCTGGTAGTGCTGGGGTGCTCTCGGGAGCCCAGAACCAGGTTTCTGTTACTGCACAGATATTGATGTTCTCCATGCTAAGGAGAGTTTCGAGTGCGTGCATCTTGAGGTTTAGACTTCTGGCGTTGAGTAGCATTACTCTTAGTTTCTTATCCCTTGTGATGCCTATGGAGGTGGGTTTGTCTTTTGAGCCTTGCCTAAAAAAGGCACTATGGGGGTAGCAAGAGCCTTTGCCAATTCCATATGCAAGACTGCATATGAAGAAACTACAGTGGTATCTAAAAAGCCTTTGGTGTCAACATTCTCAGGATCTAGAAGCAATGATTCCTATCAAACTTTGCCTATGGTTAGAGTTCCTTTGGTGGGCAGATGCCTGCCACCAAAACAAGGGACTACTATTCACTCTACCCCCTGCCACCCAAACCCTAACAACCGACACATCAGACTATGCATGGGGGGGGGGGTCTCACTTGGCAGGGAAGTGCATTCAGGGCAAATGGAACCCAAGTCAAATGCACCTACATATCAATCAAAAAGAAATGTTAGCTGTACAGAATGCTCTGACAACCTTAAAGGACCACATTCTTCCAGGGCAATTAATGGTAAAGACGGACAACACCACTGTTATGTGGTACATAAACAAGCAGCGGGGTGCCCATTCTTACCCCCTCTGCAGACAAGCCATGGCTCTGTGGAACACAGCCTTGAGCTACTAAGTGCATCTACAGGCTCAAGTCCTGCCAGGAAAACTAAATACAGTGGCAGACGAACTAAGCAGAAATCTCATGGACCCACATGAGTGGAAACTGGAACCAAAGACTTTCAACCTGTTGATAAACAAATGGGGGAGCCCAGATATAGACCTGTTTGCCTCCCCCCAGAACTACCAATTGGACAAATTCTGCACAAGGACTCCCCACAAACAAGCTTGGAAAGTGGATGCTCTGTCCTTCAGCTGGAAAAATCTGTCAGTTTATGCCTTTCCTCCTCTGTCTCTCCTCTCCAAGGTGCTACTAAAGATCAAACAGGACAAACCAAGGATGATACTGATTGCACCAGACTGGCCATGCCAACACTGGTACCCCCTCTTGTGCAATTTGTCACTGCTGGCTTCATGGCACCTGCCTCAGACCCCTACCCTGCTGTCACAAGGAGAGACAGATTTTGCACCCTCAGCTTCAAACCCTGAACCTGGAAGCCTGGCTAATTACCTAATCTCTCCATTAACATCCCTCAGTAAACAAGTGTTGGATGTCATTTTGGAGGCAAGGAGGCCTAGTAATAGAAAATCTTATGCTGAAAAATGGAAAAGATTCTGTGCCTGGAACCAAACTCAAGGGATGGGCACAGCACTGCCTAGTTTACCTCAGATTCTTTAATACTTAACTGAGATGCTTCACAAGGGCCTTTCTTTTTCCTCCATCAAAATTCACGCCATTTCAGCTCATTACAACACAGAACCACCCCTCTTCTCTCATCCACTGCTCAAGCAGTTCCTCAGAGGGGCCAAAAACTTAAGACCACCCAGGAGAGCCCCAACTCCAGCCTGGGACCTTAATTTTGTATTAGAAAAACTCACTCTTCCTCCTTTTGAGCCAGTTGCAAGTGCAGAGTTAAAATTCCTTTCTTGGAAAACAGCCTTCCTTTTAGCGATCACTTCAGCAAGAAGGGTATCTGAATTACAGGCCCTTATGGCAGTGGAGCCTTTCATCATCTTTCATGCGGACAGGGTGTCCCTCAGGACCAGTCCCTCCTTCATGCCCAAGGTGGTATCCAGTGTGGCTCTTAATCAGACCATTCATTGCCAACCTTCTTTTCTAATCCACAGAACAAAGGGGAACAGATATTGCACTCTTTAAATGTGCACAGACAACTTAGGTTTTACTTGGACAGGACTAAACGTCAAAGGAAATCTGAACAACTGCTGGTGGCATTTGCTGCAGGGGCAGAGTGGAAGGCTATTTCAAAGCAAACCATTTCTAAATAGATAGGCCAGTGCATTCATTTCTACTATAAACACGATGGAAAACCTATCCCACAGGGGATTAGTCCCCTGCATCTACCTCTACAGCCTTTCTCAGAGGTGTCCCTACCAGGGACATCCTAGAAGTTGCTACCTGGAGTTCTGTACATACTTTCACCAAGCATTACCATTTACCAATTTTTTCTAAATCCTATATATATATATATATATATATATATATATATATATACAATTGCTTCCAATTATGGGGGCACCTGACATCTGGGGCAAGAAAAACTGATGTAATGGCATCAGCTGCATGCTTTATACCCCTTTATGGTAAGTGTAAACAACTGTACTGTATCTTTGCATCATCAGGGAAAATAAACATATGACCAAGACAAACACAGAAAAGTGTACAGGGCAAAGGACTAACCCCTGTAGCATTCTACTAGTTTCTTTCCTTATTCCTTGTATCATCCCTCACACTCCAACCCTCTGTGTCCTATCTTTCAATCATACAATAATCCAATTTGACAGCCTTAGTCAACTTTAGTTTTTCCAGTAAACTATCTGAACAGGACCAAGCCAAAAGTCTGCATTAAGCCCAAGTGGACCATATCCAGCAGTGCTCCCCTCCTAAGTCCACTGTAACTCAATGTTAGAACTAGAACAAGTTTGAATGACAGCCTCTTTTGGACATAAATATGTGTTGCATGTTACCCTGGAGACTGCTCCCTTCTAGGAATGTTACCATCCTTCCCTTTGGGTTTCTATACATGAATTTTCCGGTATGCATGCATTTGGTCAGCTGGTGGATGGTCGATCGGGTTATTGCCGAAAGCAGTGCGGCAAAACCTCAGAAAAGCAATTGCACTTGTTGCGAATTGCTAAATACCGCCCCCTTTTTGACCCAATGGTAGTGCTTGTTTAGGTGGTAGACTGGTCGGAAATGTCGAATTTGGTGATTTTTTACGACATTCCGACCGTTCTGCATTACGAAATTTGCGGATGAAACTTGGTGTACTGCATGATCGAGCAATGTGCGCTCGACTAAATGAATGTATTACTGCTGTTAATCTAAGAGGTCTGTGGTTGACTAGATTCTTTTTACACCCTTATACAATGGTACCATGCATGCTGTATTCACATCCGCACACATCTGCACTTATCAGTCATCTGCTGAAAAATGAAGTATAACATGTACATGCAATATATACAGTAGTTCACCATGTAGGGTAATCACATAGCAAGCATTATGAGGTGTAGTTAATACAAGTAGTAAACAGTAATTATGCTGCAGTGAAAAACAGGTAGCAATTTTAATTATAAAAGTGTCATTCAACAGTATGAGATTTTGTTTCTAAGTATTTGTCACTGCAGAGAGATATCAATTTAAAAGATGTTACACTGCATGAGTAAGTTAGTATAAGATGGAAAAAAAGAGAGGCTGTTGAAAAAATAGTGTTGCTATTATGGGGTTGGGGAATATAGTATGTATTTAAAGGGTCTATGCTCAGCCATCAAATGGGCTAAACATCGAACAGCTGAATATCTAACCCAATTCAGCAAAGGTCCATTCAGTGAATGTTCACTACATCGAATCTGTGAGGCGGGGAAAGGAAACAGTTATCCAACACTTCCCTGTCTCACACACGGCAGTGTTTTAAACCCACCCAGGTGGGGGGGGTTCACCCCCACACCCCCTTACTGTACATTCCAACTCCAAGACCTCACCATAGTGAAGAAAAGGAGTTTGGAACACTGCTGTATGTGAGAGTGGGAAGTGTTGGACTAGTTATTTTCCCCATCTCACAGGTTCAATGACCTGAACATTCGCTTATTAGTGGTCAATGTTAGTCCATTCGATGGCTGAACATAAACCTGTATTTAAAGCAGTTCTGGCTGGATGTGGATAGGAGAAATTTTACAGTTGCAGTGTGATGAGCTGAGCAGGTATGCTGTTAGAATACCTCTGAAAATGCTGTAGGACTCTTATTTGTTGAATACTTATGGGAAAGTTGTTCATAATTTGGCTACATGGTTAAGAGTAACAGGGCCATACCTTGAGAGATGTTGCATTTGGAGACTGATACCATCTGTGAGGCTTGTGATCTTAAGAGTAATGATCGTGCGCACCACTAATTAAAGATCATGTTGCTGGACATTTTTGTGGTTGGTAGAGTATAATGTGGGAAATTGTTAGGGGGTGAAATTAAGTTGACTTGGAAAGTCCAACCAATTGAGTTTCTGGTAAAAAACACACTGATGGGCTTGACTGGGGAAGTAGGCTGCAAGTCTGGCAATTTTATTGGATCATTGCTCTAATTTATGTAATTATGTGGAGTGGAGGCTTGTAATAGTAGGCACTGCGTAGAGTAAGCAGGGTAAGAGGTATGAGGTTGCAGTGGTTTTGCAGGCTTGGTCAAAGAAATAGCAGTTTTCTTATAGAGGGTCTCTAGCTTTTGGTGGGTTTTCTTGGATGGTTTGTTGGATATAGGCATCAAATTTCAGAGTACTGTCTATTGTGACCCCAGGAGTTTGGTTGTGCGGAGGATGTCAATGTTAGATGTTTTGGAGAGAGGCGACTGTGAATGATTGCTGTGGTTTAGGATTTTAGTAATAAAAAGCATTAGCTTGTTTTGTTTAGGATTTAGGTGAAGGTGTGGTTGGTTAAGCCATTGCTTTACATTTGTGAAGGATTATTGTGAGAGAGTTTGTAGTTCAGATACTGTTGTGGCTGAGCAGATGAGTGGAGTCATCTGCACATTGGATGAGTGTGGCAGTGTGAACGCTGTTCATAAATAGACTGAATAGCATAAGGCTAAGGATTCAGCCTTGTGGGACTCTGTGACTGGTAGGTAGGATGAGTAGGTAGATTGTCACTTTACACACATGGTCAGTCAATTAGGTAGCTGCTGAACCAATTTAAGGTGAAGTCAGATAGGCCTAGTTTGGCTATTTGGGATGGAGTACTGTTGTTAAAACCTTTTGACAGGATTAAGAATATAGAGGAGATGAGTTTGTCTTTGTTCCTGAGTCTGTGGATATGGTTTTGGAATGGTAAGAAGGCTGTATTGGTGTTATGTTGGGGGCAAAATCTGTGTTGAATGTGGAAGAGTTGGTTATTTTGTAGTAGAAAAGTGAGGAGCTGGGAATGAACGCAGTGTTCAAGGATCTTGGATTGTAGGGGGAGGGTGGCTATTGATCTACAGCTCCACGGTTTATAGGGGCAGTTTCCCTTGTTGAGGGATTGTATGATAGATTGTGACTGTGATAAGAGCTTCAGAAATAGATCTGTTGATAAGGATTGAGACTAAGTAGGCTATAGCATCTGCTGCTAGAACCAAATAGTGAGTGGAAAGCCTTTCAGTTTCTAGAGTTGGTTTAATATTGGACAATTTTTTTTTTCCTGGTGGGAAATGGTTGTAAGGAGAAGTGTGGGGTGTGGGAAGTGGAGGGGAGGCACAGTTAGTATTGTTGTTGTTTGTTAGAGTTTCAGCTATGTTTATGAAGTGTTAAATTTGTTGGAATCTGACTCGTATAGGAGGAGGCTTGTTTGGGAGGGTTTGTCTGGCTTGAGAAGACTGTTGAGGGTGGACCATAAGTTGCTGGGATGGTTATGCTGAGTGTCTTGCAAATTGAGATAATATCTCTTTTTTATCTGAAGTTATCTGCTTTTTGCCTTCACTACACAACTGTCTAAAGGCTAGTAGGTTGATACAGAGTGGTTAGTTTACCAGTTTTTCCAGGCTTTATCCCATTCATTAGTCGCTTGGTATTTTTGATTTAGCCAAGGGGCAGGTTTGCTTTGGGTGTCTTTCCTTCTAGGTAGAGCTTGGCTATCTAAGATCATGAGAAAGATAGTACAGATGTAGTCTGTGGCTTTGTCACGTGGCAGTGTTTTGAACTGTGACCAAGGGCATTGTTAAAGTATTCTAATAATGTTAGTTACACTAAAGAATGTTAGATTTTTGCTAGGCAGCACTTTTTAGAGCTCCTTTAAACTACTTTAAATAACAGGAAATTATTATTTTTTATTTTGGGAAAAACAGTTAATTATTGTTCCTTAGTATTTTTATTACTAGTATTTCAATTTTGGAATATTTTCTTCAAGAATTTCCTGTCAGAAATCTCTGGAGTTTTTAAAGCTGATTTGGGAAGATGAGTGGCTCAAAGAACTCACATGCAGAATCTACTCTGAGGAAAGAAATTCAATTAATATCTTCAACTTTACAAGAACTATCTATTAAAATGGACAGTTTTAAAGACAACTTAGAAAACCTGAGAGAAAGTTGTCATACTCAAACTGAAACTTTTAAAGAACTTCTCCAGCAACAGTAAGTCAAAATATTAAACATTGAAGAGTCCTTATCTGATATAGACGGAAGGCTCAAACAGGAGGAAACCCAGGGTGATTTTCTTCAGCAACAAAATAAATGGCATATTAACAAACTGAATGATATGGAAAATAGAGAAAGGAAGACTAATGTGAGAATATTTGGTTTACCTGAAAAATCTGAAGGAGATGACATAATTTCTTTCCTTAATTCATGGTTACCTGATATCCTTGAACTGAAAGAAGGTTTCTCTTATGGTATAGAAAGAGCCCACCGAGCCATTGGGGAAACCCATTCCTACATCTTTGACCTCCACACCCAGGTCAGTCGTGGTTAAATTTCTCTCTCATCTAGATAAAGAGCTTGTTCTGAAATGTGCCCTCTGAAGTGTAAGCAAAATCTAATTAGATTTGATAATGGCTTTTCCTCCAGAGTCTTAGAAATGAGAAAGAAAGCCTGTTACTCAAACAAAATAAAATAAAAGCACAACTAGCATATCCTGCAAAAATAAGGATTTTCACTTCAAATGAAACAAGGACATTTAATGACATCGAAGAAGCAATAACTTTCATAAAGAACAATAATTTGGTCACAGTTCCGGAAGAAATGGACTGGTCTCTTACTACAACATTAAAAAGATCCCCTGAGAAAAATAATTGGAGTGATGTAAAGAAAAAAAAGCAAAGAACTGACTCAAAAAGTATTCCTTCTACTGCTTCTCTCAAAGAATCAACTAAAACTAAAAATTCAAGCTAAAAGTAACAAATATGTATTTGTCGACTTATATTTCAAGCTACTCAAAAAATATCTGTCAGTAATATGAATGCTCCATTCACATACAATAGACTTGATGATTGCTTTATTGTGTGACGGTGAAGTATAAAAATGAGGGTTGGGGAGGAAAAATTTAATATTAATGTTAACGTACTACAAATACTGACTGTACAAAAGTGTTTAAATCTAATAGGCAAGTATCATTATTGGCATGCAGGTTTTTAATTAAATATGTTTGACTCATTTGAATCATTTGCAATGAAACATGGATTAATTCAACCTAGATAATGAATAGATCCTGTTGAATTATTTGTCAAATATTGTTATAGATTTCACTTGAAGGTTCTGCTTCTCACAAAAAAGTGAAGAGAAGCTTTTGTTACACGAGACACAAAGGGAAGCTTCACTGCTTAGTCCGCGAGCTCCCTTAGTGTACTATGCACACTATTGTAAAGGCAGAATGCTCGTTTGATAAAGTAAAGTGCCAAAACACAATAAACACAACACAATATATCGATGTTAAGGCATTATACTTTCTAATTAAATATACGTATTAGGAACACAGTTTTAAGTCATCACAAAGTGTTTGTTTGAACATCTACCTTCCATCTTAAAGATATGCGATGAAACCTCTTTAACACAAGTGTTGTATTAGCAAATCCTTTCTTTGTTTAGTTGTCAAATAATTTTACAGCCAGTGAAAAAACAAACATAAAGTAACTGATTATCTTACTACCTGAGATGATGTTGACCCAACCACACGATTCTAGTGTGTAATCACATTATGCTTCCTTATGGCCTTAAAGTGACAGTACTTCTGTAAATAGGATAACTACTTAATATATATACTGTATGAAAGAAGGGATGGCAAGAAGGCATTACGAGGCATGAATATATTATAGCTTATTGTTAGATATTATAAAACAAAAATAAAGGAATACATTTATACAGATAAAAGTGAAATATTCAGCATTAGACCCATGGTTAGATACTTTGAAGTTCTCCAGGAATCTGCATTATTTAGTTAATAAATAAATAAAGCGAAATGACTTAAGAAGTATGCATGTCACTATATTCAACGAAGTATCAAAGAAAGTTTTGGTATACTTAGAAACAGTTACTTGACTAGATGAGGAAAGAATATGTAAGACATAGTCTGATACTGGGTCTTTACAAGCTTGCAATAAGACATATCTCATATTTATTGTATCGAACTATAGCTTATTATAGTAGACAAAGAGTGCAAACAGTGAGTAGCCTGCAAAATGTTATTATTTCAGACAAGCACGTCTAACCTACAAGAATACATTATTAATGGAATTTTTCTGCTGAAAAATGAATGGTTGTAAGGGCACTCACACTATGAAACTAGCTAAATGAATATTTCATCTGTTTATCATTGTCATTATCTAACGTACAGCTACTATTAATGTTTGGTCATTGAAATGCAATTCTAAATTGATTTGTTTCTTAGAATTGATATTATACAAATGAAAAATAGAAATTTAAGACCGTGCTCAACACATGCAATAGAATTTTTAAGGCTATTAATAATTTAATAACAAACAAACTTTCTATTGAAATTTAAGGTTCCGTAACAAACATGATGTAAAGCTCTGCATGTGTAATTGTTGTATAGCATAGCCTTGAGCAGCACTGTCTATGCTTTGGAATTCATATATATGCAGAACTTGTAGTTCAGAAATTTAAACTAATCCATAACAGTGATGATAGGTGTTAGAAATTGTTTAATTCTCTGAATTTTAAATTGTTACTAGTGTAAACAAATTGCACAACACTGACTAAAGTATACTGTATAAGGCAGTTACGAAATTAACTGGTCATTGTATAGTTACTCATATAAGATGGAAAGGAAATAGATTATCAAACACATTACATGATAATTTACTTATGTTATATAAATACTTTATTAAAAAGGAATTATACCTGAATCAATGCACATGATGTAATAAATGATAAAACTTAAATGCTTGAAATCTACACCAGGTTATTCTACAGCAAGCACATCTCTAAATAACTTTGATTGAATTAATCACATATGTTTGACTTGATCAATTGCAACCTCCAGAATAATATGCAAAGGAGCCTCTAATTTTTCATTAATGTTTGGTTCAATTTCTGCAATGAAGGTTAATCTTTCTGAGTGTCTTAGTTCACTCAGATTGGGAATGTGATACATTCCATGTTTGTTAAAAGATTATTTTAAATATTTGTTTATATGCATGTATAAGGTCTACTATTATACATTTGTTGATTTTTTCTTCTGGCCTCATTCAATTTTTATTTTATATAGTTTAAAAGGAAATAACAGCCTCACCACTGAAATCAACACATATATGGAGATTATACAACAAATAAATGACAAAATATACAGTCATCATTTCAATAAAAACTCTTTAAGTACAAATTAATGAGATGGACACAGTATTACTCTCATTAAATGTAAATGGTTTAAATAATCCTAGGAAAAGATCTAACTTACTTAAATACCTAAAAATAAATAAAGCACAAGTGTTTTTCTACATAAAACTCACTTTAAAGCTAATGATAATTTCACTTGGAACCCAAGTGACTTCCTAAAGCTATCTAATTCATCATATAGTAAAAAAACAGAGGGTATTAATACTATGGAAGAAAAATATTATGAATCCACAAGTTTTATTTAACTATGAAGACAAAGAAGGTCTTTTATCAATAGTAATAGTAAGATATAGTAATAGAATCTGGACATTGGTGAACTTGTATTGGTTTCCGGGTATAGGTATTAAAAAATACATAGAACTTATTAACAAAACATCTAAAGGTAACTTAATTTTGGGAGGTGATTGAGACTACCAACAAAAGACCTTTTCGTATCACATCTACAAGGAGAACTCTTAAAAAATGGATAGATAACTTGCAGTTATTAGACTCATTTAGTCTTAATGAAAGTTCATTACTATTCTCCCATAGTGATTATAGATTTAACACTCAAACAAGAATAGATAAAATATATGTATCTCATGATTTAAAAATGAAAATATCACATTCTTCTATAATCCCCTGTCCCCTGTCTGACCATAACTCACTTATTCTTAGAATTCAAATGGATTTCAAAAGATTGATGAAGAGAATTTCAGCATATTTTACTAAATTAAAAGAGTTTAAGCCATGGTTAGATTTGGAAATAAAATATTTTTTGGATACAAACTATACTAGTGACATAAATATAGTTATTTTATGGGATTCTCTAAAGACATATCTTTATGGCAAAATTATTTCTTGGTGTAATAATAATGTGAAGGAATGGGAATCAGAGCTAACTAACATTCAAAAACAAATCATAGAAACTGACCTAAAGGTTTTAGAAGACCCTGTTGTAAAAAAAGGAGATTGAAAAATTAAATAAAAAATATAATGATATCTTATTGCATAAAACCAATTTGGCCTTAGAAAATTAAAATTAAATTCTTATTCAATCTCTCCCAAATATATGCATAATTTCGCTATGAGATTAAGAAGATCTTCCAATGCAAATAATATTACAAACATAATTCATGAAGGGGATAACAAGAAAAAAGTTTCAGATATAAGTGACATTTTGGATGCTTTTAAATTTTATTTCACAAAACATTATAACAATAATGACCCACTTCATAACAATACAAACATATGCCTAGATAACTTAAATTTAAATAAAATACCAGAGAGCATAAACATGAATATTCAAAAACAAATTACGATAGAAGAAGTTAATGAGAAAATTAAAAGAGGTAAAAATAACAAAGCCAGGCATAGATGGAATCATTATGGAAATTTATAAACTATTCCCATCATCTGTCATAACAATGCTACAAAAGGCACTAAATGAAACATAGTCACAAGGCACAATTCCACCATCATGGAGATACTTACTGATTACACCTAATTTAAAGGAAAATAAAAATCCCACTCCATGTAGCTCATATAGACGTATTTCATAACTTATGTCATTAGTGATGACCAAACAGGGTTTATTTACAACAGATGCACCCATAATAACATACATAGAATCTTAACCACTATAGATATTTTAAATAAAGACAAAGCTGAAGCACTAATAGTCACATTAGATACTGAAAAAAAAATGATTCATTAAATTGGAATTACCTATTCAAAGTTTTACAAATTTATAATTTTCCTACAGAATTCATCACTCTAATAAAGAATATATAAAGAGACAACCTGGCATATGTAAAATTAGGTCCATTCACATTGGAAGCAATTAAAATTACTAAGGGTACCAAACAAGGATGCCCCATGTCTCCAATATTATTTGCCCTAGCAATTGAACTTTTTTCCTCTGAGATTCATTCAAATCCCAAAATTAAAGGCATTAACATTTATAATAAAATTAACTCCAAATTAATGTTATTTGCTGATGATATTTTACTTACCTTGTCAAACTCAGATGAGTCTCTATGTGAATTAAACTCTATTGCTGAGAAATTTCATCAGATCTCAGGTCTAAAAATTAATGCTTATAAATCGAATCACTTATTATTAAATAATAAAAATAAATCAAATACTAACATAAATCCAATACTTGGTAAACAAGTTTCCTCTTTAGATTATTTAGGGATTGTTTTATGTGAAAACCTAGAACTAACTTTATCTACAAATTGCAACAATATTCTGAATACCCTAAAATTATCAATAGGAAAATGGAATAAGCTATATTTAACCTTTGAAGATAGATTACAGTTAATAAAAATGGTCATTCTCTCAAAGGTAAATACATTACACAAGCTATCCTTATAATTCCTAGCAAAAAAAATCTTAAAATGTTTAAGTAGAATCATTGTAAGTTTCCTTTGGTACCCCCTCCCCAAAAAAAACAAAAACAGAATAGCTTATCTGAATCTTATTAGGCCCTGGGAGGTGGGAGGTATTAACTTTCCTGATTTAGAAACGTATATCAAAGCATCCATTTTCAAAACTATAGTAAACTGGATAGATCCAAAATTTTCCTCAGCATGGAAAACATTACATACTGTTATTTTTCAAGAGGAATGTAAATTAGCAAAAAATATACAACTAAATGATCAGAATAATAAGCTCTGGTGCTTTATTTGTGTTAACTTGCAATACAACTGCTCCAAACCTACCAATCTAAATTATATAAATTACATTTACAATACTTTTCAGAGTTTTGTAAATAATAACGTTGATATAAAATTATGGTTCCAGTTATTAACTCCATTTAAAATTACAAAAAACTTTTTCAACAACACTCCTACAGATACCCTTAACTCATGGAAGAGAAAAAATTTCATATGTTGGTATAAATGTATGGAAAATCTAATAGTCTCAGATATGAATCAATTAATTAACACATTTAATTTATCAAGCACTGACTGGCTAGCTCTTAATACACTAATAGTGTATGCAAAAGATTTATGTAGAACTATAGATAATTCCTAATTTAGTTCCATGCCCAAATTTATATTTCATTTATATGGAATAATATATGAAGACTTTAATTTGACAAATTTAATTTCAAACCTATATAAAATTATCATCAACTATAAAACAAAAGCTAATCAGAAATTTTGGAATTTCATCACTAAAGAGCATACATTATTGTTATCAAATGTGACCAAAAAAGATATATTATATTCTATAAAGTTAACCTCAAATATGCAATGTTGGAAAATCTTTGCATGGAAGCTCCTTCACAGATCCTTTTACACTCCAAGTAAAATAGCTAAATTTAATAACATGAATGAAACATTATGTTGGAGGTGTTCATTAAAATGTAATGCAGATTGGTCTCATATTATGTATGAATGTTCTTATATATATGTATATATACTGATTATTTTATTTTGTCAAAGTTATTAATTCTCCTGAATATATATGAAGCCATTGCAATGAAAAGGAAAGACCGGTATCTTCTTTGGACTATATTGGCAGTATCAAAAAAATGTATCACAAGGAAATGGAACTCAACTATCAGTCCAACTTTCATGGATTTTCTAACTCTATTGAAAGAGGTAGCTTTGTTAGAAATCAAAGTTAAGGTAATGAGAATCTTTCCTAGGAAATGGACCAACAATCCTTGGGAGAAAGTTCTTTCCCTAATTGAGACACTCAAGATGGTCACAAATTAACCTACATAAGAAGAGAAGTCACAAGGAATCATCATTTATTTGTCCAACTGTTTGTTTAATAATGTATAGCGTCTGTATATGCAATAATGATTTGTACTTCTTATATACAACTGACTTGAGGCCTATGTACATTTGTAAATAGTTAATTAACTTAAATATTTGATTTACAAAATCCATTATTGTTTGTAAAAAATTCTTTCAATAAAATTACTTGAACAAAAAAAAAAGAGTGTTAGATTTTTGATTGTTATACTGTATTACTCTGAGTTTTTTGGTATAATGGCAGATGGCAAATGTAGGGTGGTGTCACTTAAGTACATCAGGTAGTACACCCAAGGATGAAATGCTCATACGATTGGTGGTCAAAATCCAGTCAATGAGTGAGCCTTTGATAGTGTATTTGTTCAGTGTTCAGTCATGTTGGGGAAGTTATTAGTTGGGTGAACTTTAATAGGTTTATGGGGTTTGAGCCAGAGAAAGGACTGGAGTCAGTCTACTTGATATTTACATCTCTGTGTATAATAGTTTCTTGGGAAATGTGGGTAGACATCCAGGAAGGCAGGTCTTCAAATGTTAACTGTTTTTTTATGGGGGGGCAGGGGACAAATACATGGTTATGATACATATGGTACTGTTTTGGCTTAGTTTTAGGAGGTCAGGTAGTATCTCTGTGTTACTGAAGGAGGGGATTTGAGTTTCGGTAAGGTTATTGGAGTAGATTATGGACAACTCCTTTTTTGTTTTCATGTCATGTCTATAAATACTATATTGCTGAGGGATGATGTTATTGTTGGGGATGTTAGGGTCTCAGTAATACTGATCATGTTGATGCTATGATGACCTACCCAGATCTGAAAGTCAGTTTGATGACAGTGCTCTGGATGCTAATATTAATCAGTTTTATTATGGAGCTGGCTTTGTGTTTGGTTAGTGGTGGTAGAAGGGTGTTAAGAATGTCTGTTAGTACTGAGACTGGAATAGATGGTGGGTCCAAAATTGGGGTGGATGCCTCCAAATCGTGTGATTGGATTAGAAGGCTGTAGATAGCTAAATGACTGTTGAGATGCAGTTGAAGTAGCCTTGAATGTTTCTTATTAGGTAATGGAGATAGCTTTATGGGTCAAACGTAATCCGTGTGTAAAAGTGATTAAACTGGATGACATTTTTAAATATTGCGAGACTAGGGCTCTTGGTAGGTTGACTGGGGATGGTATGGCAGTTAGTGGATAGTTGTGAGGTGAGTGAAGAGAAGGGTAGCATTAGGGTGAATTGAAGGAGTAGCAGCAACATGGCGAATTGCCTAAGTTGATTTAGCTATGGTGGAAGGTTGTAGAAGAGCTGTGGTGGGTACGGAGGACGTGGAGCAAGAGATAACAGAGGCAAATTAATTGCATTGTTTGAGAAAATGGGGTTTTATACTGTACTAGTGAGTTCAAATTGTGGTTGGAGGCGTTACTTTGTGCAACTTGATGGCTCGGAGTATTATAAGAGGAATGCTGAGTGAATTATGGTAATCCATATTCCAGTTTGAGAAGAACATTTCTAGCAATTGCTATGTAGGTAGAGGATTAGAGAAGCTGTATGATTCAATAGCAAAATCTTAATTCTCCTACAGACGTCACATTGACTGCCATTGCAAAACACCCTGAATCAAATAGCTTCATAGTTACTAAGCACTTCTTCCTTCTGGAAGTAACCTGTGGTGCTCATTTCACACTGACCCATTCCTGGAGCCCTCACTTTTATGACGACAGATCTAGAGAGAACTTAAAGAAAGTGTGTTGGTAATTTCTGCAGCGTGTACATTAGAAATCCTTGAAGTTTGTTAATAGCCTCATTACCATATACAATTCCAAATTAGAGAGCTTTTGATGCAAAAAGTGGGTTGCTTTTGAATTTTATTTTGCTAATACAGAAGGCACTCTGAAATTTTCCATGGCACCAAAAACCCATACCATGACTTCATGAAAAACTGAACCAACAATGCTTTACTACTTAAACTAATGTATAATCTTTACTGTTGCCTTTGGAGCATGGGTTATGGCTAGTAATGATCTGCAAGCTTTAGTCCACTTACCCAGTTTAGCAAACATTTAAAGAAATAAAAATAAACTTTCAAAAACAGTTGTAAATGGGGTCACGTATGAGCAAGACCATTTCTAAGTAGAGGTCTGAGATTATGGTGATGATTTTATTATTATTAAGACTGAACATTCTTAGGTAGTTCAACAGTTTAATGTAGTTTTATTATCAACATCAAGGTATGAAAATTAACTTATCAAAGAACTCCATTTCTGTGCAGGTTCAGTAGGCATTTGAAAGATTATCAATTTACAAAAGGGTAATATGAGCTAAGAATCTATAACAGAGTTTACACAATATTCATACTCTTTTAGGCCACAGTCAGCGAACTTCCATCTAGCCTATCCCTACAGACTAATTTGTCCTGCACTTCCTGACACCCAAAGATATTGGGCAAGGGACATAAAAGATGGGAACGGTGATGAGTTGTAGATTTTCCCATGTTGCATGTTTCAAATGAGCTTTTAGTCTTCTTGGTGTTGTCTAAAGTAACTCCCAAAGATACTGGTATGCATAGACTACTTAAATTGGCAGAACAGGATGACAGTCTACTTCTACTTTAACATGTTTTTGACAAAATATAACCAATAAATAAGGACAATACTTTGCTTTTAATGCACAGTAACAGCATTTAATCCTGATACTTAATGTGAAATAACCTTTAAGTCCAAGATACCAAGAGGTTGAAGAGATCTGGGGTAGGGATTCTATGGCAAGGGTGGAAAGGGTCATATTGGGGGGGGGTCCTACCAAAATGATCCCAAACTGGGACTGACAATTGCTATGGCCAGCCCTGTGAAGGCCCACATCTCCTTCAGACAGATAGATACATAATCTTGGGAAACACTAATTCTTGAGGAATACTTTCAGAACGACTAATGTTCTGAATATCAAAAACAGAAAATTGTCAGGGAACACATTAAAAAAAAAGTAACCACCCCCATTCTTTGCAGGAGCAAGTCTCCCTGCTCCCCACCCACACCCCCTGCTAATTATATATATATATATGTTCTTCATCTCACATTGCTGCAGTCCTTACATATGGGTAGTCCGCTGTCCATACCAAAGTATAAGGCCAGATCTGACATCAGAGCCAGGGTATAAAAGCGCATGACCATATCCTCAGTCTTTTTGCCGCATGGTCCGATGCAGACATTCTGAAATTTTCTGAGTTTCAACGAAAACCAAGGGCTTGGTACCCGTTGGGGAATATTTTTGTTTTTCTTGCCTCAGTTAATTCCGGATGTCAGAAAAGTGAATAATTGTATTTCTTGTGGGAAACAGATGATTATCATTCTCTTTGCATTCCTTGTTTGGGACCTGAGCACGGTTTTGTGCTAAGTTTAATAAGCACCATAAAACGAAGGTTAGATTGCGCTAGGTTAGTCTTTGGTGTAAAGTGTATTTTATGCCGCCCGATCGACTCTCCGCAGCCCCACGAAGAAGCGCAAAGACAAATCTTTAAAACCTAGACAGGATGTTTCATCCCTTCGACGCCGTCGTCCTGTAGAAGCTACAGTGGAACAGGTGGATCCGGCTGCAGTTTCTGAAGTTTCTGTTGAGTCTCAGGGGGAAACTTTGATTTTGCAGGATTTAGTACATGTCTCTGAACAGGTGGGTAAGCATTCTTTGCAGTGTGGTTTTGATGCTGTACAGGCCTCTTCTAGGGTGGCATGTTAAAACTAGAATTCTGGATGCCCCTTTACAGTCTGAAGTTTTGTTTGGTCCCCCTGTGGAGTCGGTTTTGAAGAAAATGGAAGACAAGGCTAAGTCTATGCAGACTGTTAAAGATTTTTTGCAGGTGCAACCTCCAAAGTTTAGTAGAAATTGGCCTACTAAGGGGTGGTCGTACCCTTCTTCTTATTCTCAGTCTAGGGGTAGATCTAGGCGTGGCAGGGGCAGAGCTCACAGTACATTTAGGCCTAGAACTTGGAGTTCGCCTGCACAATCTGCAGGTGAGGGCAGGGGCCAGTCCTTTTTAAACAGGCCCAATGACCTGCATTTTCAGCTGCCAGATTCTTCTTGCCTGGCAGCTCCTTTGGGAGGAAAGTTAGCACTTTTCAAGCAAAACTGGCTTTTAGTCACCCAGGACAAATGGGTATTAGACATTATAAACCGAGGCTACAAGTTCTATTTCCATACACTGCCTCCTTTCAAGGGCATGCCAGATCCTCGGCAAAAGATAGAGGCTCACAAGCAGATTTCTTTACTTCTTCAAATAGGAGCTATACAGCCAGTTCCTCTGTCAGAAGTGGGCCTAGGATTTTATTCTCGCCTGTTTCTAGTACCAAAGAAAGGGAACACGTGGAGTCCAATTTTGGATTTATCTATCCTCAACACTTATCTGGACATTCCAAAGTTCAAAATGCTGACGTTACAACAGCTTTTACCTCTGTTGGGAAAAGATCACTGGATGGTAACTCTGGATCTCAAAGAGGCTTATCTTCATGTTCCTATCAGGCCCAGTTGCAGGAGGTACAAATTTACATTATCAGTTCTACTGGCTCCAGTGATAGCCTTTTCAGGTTAAGAGGAATACAGATTTATCCTTATTTGGACGATTGCCTGATTATTGCACAAGACAAGGACGAACTTCTTCATCATCTACAGTATGTGATGGTAGTGTTAAGATGCCTAGGGTATTCTGTGAACGGAACAAAGTCCAGTCTAGTACCCTCTCAGGACATGTGCTTTCTGGGTGTGAGACTGAATACAGCTTCCCAGATGGGCTTTTTGACCCCGGACAAACAAAGAAGCCTTTCTCTTTATTTCCATCAAATGTCTCTACAGTCCAGGCTGACTGCAAGGACAGTCCTTCAAGCCTTGGGGTTCATAATGCCAAACTGCATATGAGGAAGCTTCAATGGTATCTCAAAAATGTATGGACACAACACTGCCAAGATCTAGACTCTGTCATTCAGATAATACCTTGCATTCAGAAGGAATTTTAGTCAGATTCTAACGACAGATGCCTCGGACAAGGCTTGGGGAGCACACCTCAATGGAAAATGGGTGCAAGACACGTGGCCTGTCAGACTTCAACATTTGCATATCAACTTGAAGGAGATGTTAGCAGTTCAGTTTGCATTGATGGCTTTCAAGGATTTACTTCACCCAGGGCAGGTGTTGATTCAAACAGACAACACTACTGTCATGTGGTACATCACTCTTTGCAGGCAAGCGATGATTTTGTGGGAGACTGCTCTCAGTTTACACCTCAATCTTCAGGCAAGGTTTCTACCAGGAGAACAGAACTCCTTAGCAGATGTGTTGAGCAGACAAATAGTGGATCCTCACGAGTGGAAACTGGATCCTCATGTATTTCAAAAGTTGACAGTGTTATGGGGACTCCAGACATAGATCTGTTCGCTTCTCCACTAAATGACCAGTTGCCAAAGTTTAAAATGTTTCATCCCACAGCTTGGAAGGTGGATGCTCTATCATTCAGTTGGAGCAATCTTCATGTCTATGCCTTTCCACCTCTGCCTCTCATTCCCAAGGTACTCTTGAAGGCCAGAAAAGACAAGCCATCCATGATTCTGATAGCCGATTGGCCTCACAGCACTGGTACCCACTACTGAGGAGTTTGCCTCCATGGCCTCTGCCTTTGATTCTGCATCTTTTGTCTCAGGAGGGCAATCACTTCCTCAATGTCAAGATTCAGTCTCTGCATCTCACAGCCTGGCATATTCTGTTTTAGACCCTGGAGGTCTCAGCTTCCACAACAAGTTTTGAATGTTATTTTGGAGGCCAGAAGGCCTAGTACAAGGAAAGTTTACGCTGATAAATGGAGGAGATTTTAAGGACTTTGATGTTTCCAAACCTGATTTAAGTGTTTCTCTTCAATATCTTACTGAGTTATTGGACAAGGGTTTGTCTTGGTTCATGCTGCAGCCATTTCTGCTCACTATGACTGTGACCCTCCTTTATTTTCCCATCCTTTGTTTAAGCAATTTCTTAGAGGGGCAAGAACATAAGACCCCATGAGCTCCACCTACTCCTTCTTGGGATCTCAATTTTGTGTTGGAAAAGCTTACTCTACAACCTTTTGAGCCTGCAGCTACTGCCGAGTTAAAGTATTTATCATGGAAGACTGACTTTTAAAGTGGTTTCTAGTGTGGCCTTGAACCAAACTATTCATTTGCCTACTTTTATGCAAACCCTCAAAATAAAGGGGAGAAGATTTTGCATACTTGAGCAGAACCATGGGGTTCAGGCAGTCTCAGCAGTTGTTTGTTTCTTTTGCTTTGGGTTCTCAGGGAAAACCTGTTTCAAAACAAACTATTTCTAAATGGATTGGTTTTTGTATTGCTTTCTGTTATTCCCATCATGGTAAGAAGATTCCGAATCAGACCTCATTCCACTAGAGCTACTGCCACTTCTACTGCCTTTCTAAGGGATATTTTGGAAGCAGCCACTTGGAGTTCAGTACATACTTTTTCCAAGCATTACCACCTTCCTCTTTATTACTGCAGCAATGTGAGATGAAGAACATCGTACAGTTTTGTACCTACCATAAATGTAGATGTTACATTGCTGCCCTCCTTCCCTCTGTAGTTTGGCATGGTTATATGGTTTGGGTGATGGTTGTTGTTGGGCATGTTTTTGGGAGGTATCCTGTTTTGGGCTGTGGTCTTCCTTCTGACATCTGGGGGACTGCAGCAATGTGGATCTTCGAACATCTACATTTATGGTAGGTACAAAACTGTACTTTTTTTGTATCTCATTTGGTCGGCAGGAAGTAATCTTCTTGCTTTCCTATCAAGCTTATCCAACTCTTTTTGTGGCTAGTATATCACACCAAAGCTGTAAGTTAGAACAGGAAGTGCAAGGTGATTTATAGCTTAAACTGTATTCCTAGATGTCAAAGCAGTTTTAACTATTAGTTTCAGTGCTCTAAAATATTCCTTATTAAACTTTGTTCTCATTTGTTCATGCTGTTCTACTGCCCCTTCATGTATTCCCATTTATTTATATGCTCCTTGTTCTAATTCTTTGTATCAAATTCGTCCCCATTTCATATTTTCCTAGTGACTGAATTTGCCCATGACAAATCTTGCTTTTGCACATTTACTGAGACCAAATTAGATTATGTCATCTAATAAGGTTTAATTGACTTGTAACTGTATTTCAGATGTCTGTCAGATGAACTGAACAGTTTTGGATTGCCCACAAAAAGTGCATAAAGTATCTTTTGACATGATGGTTTCCAGACTGAAGCCATGGTCTAAATAATTAAATGGATTAAGGGCAAGGCAAATCCTGGAATATTCCACACTAGATTCTTATATCCTAGATAATAATTTGCCTTTTTTGTGGTTCAGTTACAGACAGGTTTGCCAAATTTTTGTAGCAATTGCAATATAATTAATGTGTGGTGAATCTTGTATACATCCAAGCATTCTATAATCCAGGAGTGTAGAATACTGTCAAATGCTTTTTAGTAGCTTTCCATGTCATAATGATATTCAGGTTCTTTTTACAGGTCTCCATTATGGCTTTGCATAACAAAAGACTCTACTTAGATGTTCATCGTGTTTCACTGTTGCAGTCATTACTCTTGGGTTATCCTGCTGGCAGGCTACCTGCAGTTGGCCTGAATTCCAAAGTCTTGGTCTGGCATCGATTGCTGTCATCTCTTCCCTGACGTCAGTGCACCAGGGGTATAAATGATGCAGCCGACGCCATTTTCTTCAGTCTTTCTTGCCGCGTGGTGCCCGAAGCAAAAGCAGCTTGCAAGTGCCTGTCGGCCAACTCCTGAGATTTTTGTGTTTGAATTTCAGATCCGAAATCTTCATTTAAAGCTAAGTACCCCATTGGGGAAACTTTTTACTTGCTCCAGACCGATGTCAGAAAAAGTTAATAATTGTATTTCTTGTGGGAAGCAAATACCTCATAAGGACTTCCATTCTTATTGTATTTCTTGCCTAGGCCCTGATCACGACGTCGCTAATTATAGGTTTTGTGCTAGATTTAACCAACACACTATTAAGTGTCAGCACGATTTTGCATTTCACTACTTTGGCCAAAGATTTAATTACACCATGTCGTCGGATAGCCATCCGACTACCGCAATTTACAAAAAACGCAAGGAAAAGGACAGGCAACCGAGGTCCAAAACTGACAGCAAGGCTTCTTCTAAGCCAGTCGCCAGTTCTCAGTGAGGCGCTTTCGCAGTCCCTGATGCCTGCTACCTCAGAGCCACTGGCCGCTTCTGACTCCCACGTGGAGCCGACTAGGCCACAGGAAACTCAAGGTATTGGACACTCGGAAAATATCCCTTCAGATGGGTCCGGAGCCGCTGAGCAGGCATCGGCTTCTGAGGGTGTTTTCAGGCCTACACAGTTATATGTAAAACCAACTTCAGCTTCAAAGGCAAAGACTAAAGCTCCACTAAAGACAAAGAAACAAGTACAGCAATCCCATGGACAGGCCTCCATGCCTAAAAAGCAGATGCTCAAAATGGCCGAAGACCTAATTACTTTGATCAGGGGTTCCCATCCCCCTCCTGATAAGAAGCCTAGGCAAGAGACAGAATATGAATCTTCAGATCAGGTTTCCATTTCTTCTGATTTCTCTTCTGAACATGAATACTCTCTTCCTCCCTATGAGGATTCTGATGCTGAAGAATCTATCCCTTCAGCCTCTCCTCCTGAGGATTATTCTTTTGGGGAAACTCTGCATACCATGAGGGAGCACTTCCACTGGGAGAGCCAAGACATCTCAGAATCTAAGAAAAGGCTTAGAGACTTCCTTTTACTTCCTCAGCACAGGCCTCTTGCTATTCCTCCTGTTTTAGACATTGTAGATGATCTATTTTCAGAGTCCGGACTGTCTCCAGACTCTTTACCTCCAGCACCTGTGAAGCCAGACAGATAGTACAGAGTTCCAGATTCCCAAAAAATTTCTTTATAAAAACCCTGCTGCAGACCCAGAAACTATATCTCAGGGTCCCAAAGGGGTCAAGGCTTTCACTGTAAAAAACTCTCAGACAGGGATTCAAGGGCACTGGACAGATGGGGGAAAAAGATTTATACTTCTATTACCTTGGCTGTAAGAGCTTTAAATTGTCAGTTTCATATGCTTAAATATCAGTAATATTTAATGTCACTGCTTAAACAGAAAATGTTGACAAATTTTGAATATGCAGAAAACAAAGAAATGCAGGATTTATTGCATGCAGCTGAACAAGTGGGAAAGCATACTTTGCAATGTGGTTTTGACTCTCTGGAGGCCTCCTGCAGGGCTGCTGTTATGGGTACTGTCATTAGGAGGCATGCCTGGTTAAAGGAACAGAATCTGCCTGATCATGTTAAAGCAAAATTATTAAATGCTCCACTACAGCATGATACTTTGTTTGGTGTTAAAGCAGAAGAGGTGTTGAAGAAAATGGAGGACAAAGCAAAATCTATGCAGACAGTTAAGGATTTCTTACAGGTACAGCCACCCAGATTTAGCAGGAACTGGCTTTCAAAAAATTGGTCCTTTCCAGTGTCAGACAGGCCACAAAGAGGCAGATACAGACACCCCAGAGGCAAATCCCAGCCCCAAGGCTCATACAGGTCTAAACAATGGGGTGCTTCTACCTCCAAAAGCAGAGAAGACAAATCTCAGCCATACAGGAAACAGTCCCAATGACTTTCCTCTGCCAGCACCAAGCACTTATCTTTTGGCAGCCCCCTTAGGGGGAAAACTAGCACTTTTTTCACAAAATTGGCACATGATCACCCAGGACAAATGGGTCTTGAATATAGTGTCACAGGGCTACAGGTTCCATTTTCACACCCTGCCAAGGTAAAAAGGTATGCCAGATCTGCCACACAATCAATGGGCAGAGGCACAAAAACAAGTTTCATCTCTCATGGACATGAGGGCCATTCAGCGAGTGCCGCAGCAAGAGCAGGGACAAGGATTTTACTCAAGACTTTTCTTGGTACCCAGAAAGGACAAAGCCTGGAGACCAATACTCAACCTGTCTATTCTAAACACATTTCTGAACATTCCAAAATTCTAAATGTTGACTCTGCAACAACTTCTGCCCATGCTGGGCAAGAAGGCTTGGCTTGTAACACTGAACCTGAAAGAGGCATACCTGCATATCCCAATCAGACAATCTTGCAGAAGATACTTCAGATTCATAGCTGGCTCAATGTACTACCAATTCTCTGCACTGCCCTTTGGCTTATCTACTGCGCCCAGGGTCTTCACAAAATGCCTGGCACCAGTAATTGCATTTTGCAGACAAAGAGGAATTCAAATATATCCTTACTTGGACGACTGCCTTATTCAAGCAGAGACAATGACATTCTACTAAAGCATCTGGCGTTTGTAAAAAGATTACTAATTTGTCTAGGGTACACAGTAAACAAATAGAAATCAAAACTAGTACCCACTCAAGAGATAATATTCCTGGGTGCAAGCTTAAATACAACTGCCCAGATGGCTTATCTCACGCCAGACAAACAAAGGCAACTGACTTCTTACTTCAAAATGTTGGCAACAAAGACCCAGTTATTTGCAAGAAAAATTCTGCAGGCTTTGGGTTTCATGGCATCCTGCATTCTGCTAATTCCATATGCAAGACAGCATATGAGGAAAAATTCTGCAGGCTTTGGGTTTCATGGCATCCTGCATTCTGCTAATTCCATATGCAAGACTGCATATGAGGAAACTACAATGGTATCTAAAAAGTGTTTGGACTCAACATTGCCACAGCCTGGAAACATTAATTACCCTCATTCCCTGCCTGCAACAGGAGTTTTGATGGTGGGCACAGGCCTGTCACCACAGCAAGGGACAGCCATTCACTTTACCCACAGCCAGGCAGACATTAACAACAGATGCATCAGACTATGCCTGGGGGGCACACATGTCAGGAAAATGTATACAGGGCACATGGTCCACAAGCCAAATGCATCTTCGTATCAATCAAAAAGAGATGCTAGCTGTTCAAAATGCCCTGACAGCCTTCAAGGATCTGCTTCATCCAGGACAACTGCTGATAAAGACGGACAATACTACAGTCATGTGGTACATAAACAAGCAGGGAGGCACACGTTCCTATCCCCTCTGCATACTAGCCATGACTTTGTGGGACACAGCATTGACTTACCAAGTACACCTGCAAGCACAATTCCTGCCGGGAAAGATAAATACTCTGGCAAACAAACTAAGCAGAAACCTCACAGATCCGCATGAGTGGAAACTGGATCCACAAGTCTTCAGTATGATAACAAAGGAATGGGGATGCCCAGACATAGATCTATTTGCCTCCCCTCACAACTGCCAACTACAGAGATTCTGCACAAGGACTTATCACAAGCAAGCATGGAAAGTGGATGCCCTATCATTCAGCTGGAAAACCCTAACAGTATATGCCTTTCCTCCTCTGCCTTTCCTCCCCAAGGTACTCCTAAAGGTCAGACAAGAGAAGCCAAAAATGATTCTGATTGCCCCAGACTGGCCCCGCCAGCACTAGTACCCAATCCTAAAGAGCTTGTCTCAAGGTCCAGCCTGGACACTACCTCTTAATTCCTCACTTACTGACCCAATGAAACAATCAGATCCTGCACAGCCAACTCAGGACCCTAAATCTGGCAGCATGGCGGATAATGTAGCCATTCATAACACACCTCTCTCTAATGCAGTGATGGGTGTTATTTTGGAGGCCAGGAGGCCCAGTACCAGAAAATCTTATGCAGAAAAATGGAAGAGATTCTGTGCTTGGAACCAGGCACAAGGAATTGACACATTTGTACCAAATATTCCTCAGATTTTACAATACCTAACTGAGATGCTGGACAAAGGGCTATCCTTTTCATCAATTAAAATCCATGCCTCTGCCATTTCAGCTCATTACAATACGGAACCACCTATTTTTTCTCATCCATTGCTAAGGCAGTACCTCAGAGGGCCAAAAACATAAGATCATCAAGGAGAGCACCAATACCTGCATGGGACCTCAATTATGTCTTGCAAAAACTTGCACTGCCTCCTTTTCAGCCAGCCAATACAGCTGAGATAAAGTTCTTATCATGGAAAACAGCTCTGCTCCTAGCAATAACCTCTGCAAGACGAGTCTCAGAGTTACAGGCACTCATGACTGTGGAACCTTTTATCATTTTTCATACAGACAGGATTTCTCCAAGGACAAACCCGACATTTATGCCTAAGGTAGTGTCCAGCATGGCCCTTAACCGAACCATTCATTTGCCTACTTTTTATCCAAACCCACAGAATAAGGGTGAGAGACTCCTGCATTCTTTGGACATACACAGACAGCTACGCTTCTACTTGGACAGAATTAAAGCTTTCAGAAAGACTGAGCAACTCTTAGTGGCATATGCTGCAGGAGCACAAGGAAAGGCTATCTCAAAGCAGACTATTTCAAAATGGATAGGCCACTGCATTTGTTTCTGCTATTCACAACATGGCAAATCAGTGCCTAAGGGCATTAGGCCACATTCAACCAGAGCAGCAGCCATGTCAGCAGCCTTCCTCAGAGGAGTACCAACCAAAGACATTTTAGAGGCTGCAACTTGGAGTTCAGTGCACACTTTTACAAGGCACTACCACTTACCTTTCTACTCTAAATCCAGAGCAGGCTTTGCCACTGCAGTTCTGCAGGGCCTTATAGCCTCTCCTAACCCTATTTAGACCCAGCCACCCAACCTCAGCTTTGGGATTCAACCCAAGAGTAATGACTGCAACAGTGAAACACGATGAACATAGTACAGTTGTGTACCTACCATAAATGTAGATGTTCGAGTGTATTCACTGTTGCAGCCCAGGTTACCCACCCACCATCCCCCTTTTCTTTGCTGGGACTTATCTGTACTTCTCTATTGTATACAACCTATGTGGTGTATTTGCTTGTAGATGAAGGAAATGTTTACTTTAGTGCATGCATACTTATTGGCATTATTTTAGCCTACGCTTTTGGGGGCACCTGACATCTGGGGCAAGAAAAACTGAAGAAAATGGCGTCAGCAGCATCATTTATACCCCTGGTGCACTGACGTCAGGGAAGAGGTGACAGTAACCGATGCCGGACCAAGACTTTGGAATTCAGGCCGACTGCGGGTGGCCTGCCAGCAGGATAATCCAAGATTAATGACTGCAACAGTAAATACACTCAAACATCTACATTTATGGTAGGTACACAACTGTACTTTTTGTATATGCCCCCCTTTTGTTCTAATAGGTTCATAGCTGTGTACTAGGCTAATGGCCCTGAAGTCTTTACAAGCCTAGTCCACAGGATTACCCTGGCATCATGCCACCCAACCTTAGTTCCCAGTGCCTCTGTCAGGTAGAGCCACTGGAGTAATTCCCAGGGTGAATTTTCTGTTTCCCATCCACACATCAAGATTTCTCTTGAAGAGGGCCAGTGAGGTGCTCTGTTTGACATGTATGGGAAGTCTATTCCATAGCATGGGCAGTCTCTGGGTTATGAACCTGTCCCTTCAGCTTGTTCTGTTGATTGCGGTAATGAGGTTGAGGTCTCTGGAGCATGTGGTGCGGTGGGACTGGGATTTCTTTAGATGTAGCATTTCTAACAGAGCTGGGTCAGACATGGCTTTGTAAGTCAAGCAGAGATCACCTCTAAGTAGGCGATATGAGACAGAGAATAGTTGGAGTTTTTTGAGTCTGTCCATATAGGACAAGTGTTTAAGGCCTAGGATCCTCTTTGTGAGGTACTTTTGTGGCCGTTCCAGTTGTTGTAGGTGTCTAGTGAGGTACATGCCAAATGGGCATTGTACTCGATGATTAGCCTAATGGGGAAGTCTAGAGGGAGACAATTACCTCTTTCTTCCTGGATGCAAAACCCTTAGTAATGAGATGTGCCACATAGGACTTTCTGACCACAGTGGCAATGTGGTGGTTAAAAGAGAAGCTGCTGTCAACCTGTGTTCCCAGATCTCTTATAATGCCTTCTGTGTTCAGTGGACTACCATCGATGTGGTAAATCATGGGAAACCGTTTTTACCCAAAGGGGATGATGACACATTTTTTGGCATTGAGCTTAAGGCCATGGTTCTGACACCAGTCGTTGGTTTTGGTGAGGCCTTTCTGTAGGATGTCAACATCACTTGGGAAGTTAATAATAGCTCCCAACTTGCAATTGTCTGCAAATGTTGTCAGCCAGAGTCCCTTCGTGTTGGCCTGGACTACAGAGAAGTAGATACCAAACAGGAGAGGACACAGGATCGAACCCTGTGGGACTCCACTTGTGACTGGTTGGCAGTCTGACTTGGAGTCAGCTACTTTCACACTGTGGGTTCTATCTCTAAGCTAGTTTGCAACCCACCTAGTGATATAGGGGTTGATGCCTAGCTTAGTGAGTTTTTCTGTGACTCCTGAGTGGGGAATGGTATCAAAGGCTTTGGCCAGATCAAGGTAGGCTGTATGAACCACCTTGCCTTCATCCACAGCTCTGGTGACTGACTCAAAGAAGTTGACCAGGTTGAGCAAGCATGATTGAATTCTTATGTAGATGACTGTGTACTCTGCATCAGTTCCTGTATGTCACTTCTATGTTGTTGGAAGCCAGTTATTGATCAATAGTACATAGGATGATATACAGGTTCCCTTTAAGTATGAGTTTGGTTTCCTCATTCTTTACCAGGCTGGTGTCATTTTAGAGTGGACATATAGGAAGTGTTTTACACAATGCTAATTTGTGGTCCAAAGACGTTAATACCTTTAACCAAATGTTGGGTTCAGCGGCTACACCTGGATTTTTTATTTGGGAGCCTTTCTAAACTTTATCTCTATGTTGGTAGTAGTTATTTCATTTCAGTAAATATCCTCATTATTAGAATTTGTTCAGTTTTTTTTTACAGCTTTTATCCATTCAGTTTCCTTGTATTCACCCAGGTTGTGAAAGCTAATACTCCAGAATGTATTCATTTTCTCTATTCTTGGCGCTGTTTATTTAGTTGTTCTCCTTCCAAACTCTCCGTAGAACTTCTTTGGGTCATCTCTTAATGACTTGTTTGTATCATTTCAGCAAATCTCTCTGTGTATCTCACTATTTTTGGCCTGTGCAGAGATTTTTAAATTATTGTTAGAAATGATCTAACTCATATATTGACTTGATGTCCTTCAAGGATGCATCTGCAGTCATAACATATGGGTTGTCCTGCCTCAGGCAGCCCTTCGGTCGGCCGGATTCCAAAGTCTGGGTCTGGCCTCGGATCGCGTGACTTTCCCCGACGCCAGAGGCGCCTGGGGTATAAAAGCATCAGCCGACGCCATTTTCCTCAGTCTTTCTTACCGTCGCGGTGCCAAGCAGAAGCTGTTCGCAAGTGCCGGGTCGGTCAGATCCAGTGAATTCAGCTACCGAAGACTTCAAAAGCTAAGTACCCGTTGGGGACTCTTTTCTTGCCTCAGCCGATGTCAGACAAAGTAAATAATTGTTTAACTTGTGGGAAACAAATACCTCATAAGGATTTCCAGTCCTACTGCCTTCCTTTGCTTAGGCCCAGACCACGACGTATCAGCTTGTTTAGCCTGTGCTTCCTTCAACTGACGAACTCTTAGACGTCGGTCGGAGTTTGCAGAGGAATTTTTTGGAGCCTCTTTGCTTATAAAATGCCGGGAGACTCGACTTCACATATGGTGAAAAAATGGAAGGAAAAGGACCGACACAGGACCTGCTGCTCGGCTGAAACCACGGCTAGGCCTATCATGAGTGTCTCGTTTCGCTGAAACCGAGTCCTCAGAGATTCCTTCTTCGAACTCCATACACGCCGACCACCGAGGCCGGGAGGCCCCGCTGAGTCGGCTACCTAACTTCCTACCAAACCAGTGTTCAGGAAATGTCCGACACCATACCTTTGGACATTTCTACTCCTGCACGGGGCAGCTAGGCCCCTGCTTCCATGTCCATTAAGGCCTTTTCCAGGGCTAAAGCTGCCAAACTATCTAAAGCTTTACCTACCAAAACTACCTCCCAGAGGCCTTCCTCTAGTTCACAGATCCACAGCCTTGCAAAGGACCTTATTTCCTTAATTAGGGGTTCACAACCTCACCCAGACAGGGCCTCTCACCCTCCTCCGGACAAAAGGCCCAGGACTGACCCCTCTGACCCACACTCTTCAGATGATTCCACGGATGGGTCTGAGTTGTCAGACCACCAGGAGGAGGCTTACTCGCCTTATGAGGATTCAGATGCTGAGGAATCTATCCCTTCAGCCTCCCCTCCTGAAGAGTTTTCCTTTGGTGAGACTTTACACTCCATGAGAGAGCATTTTCAATGGCAAGGTCAGGATTTCTCTGATTCTAGAAAAGATTAAGGACCTTTTGCATTTGCCTCAACATAGGCCCTTAGCTATACCTCCTGTTCTTAATGTAATTGATGATGTGTACAGTGATGTCAGTACAGCCCTGATATTCTTCCTCCGGCCCCCTGCCAAACTTGACAGATCTTCTTGCATCCCAACTATTCCTCAGGTGTATAAACAAGTCCATGCCGCCTCCCAAAAATCCTCTCTAAGCCCATAAAGAGGGGCCAGAAACAGAGAGATCCTCCCCCCAGGGCCTTCTCTACAGCTTTCTTGCAGTCCCAAGGAAAATTTGTCAGGGTAAATACAGATCTTACTGACCCAATTACTAATTGTCAATGTCTAAAAGGCTTCCTTCAAGAATAGCCTAGACCCTGAATGAACTTCATTCTAAATTGTCAGAGACTTAAGATAGTAAAGGATTCTGATTCTGTGGCTGTACTGTTATTACTCTGTCATTTTAATATGCTAGTACTGGAGGTTCAGGTTCATTTCAACTTCATATGAAACTTTAATCTTTACTGTTAGGAATAAACAGCTGGGACTGGCAATTCAGAACAGGTGCTAAATTCCTGGATCTCTCAATGCTCCTGGAGAAAGGAAAAAGCCTTTCTGCTCCAAATGACAAGCAAACAAAATTTAAGGCAAGCAAATGCTCAACAAATCAGCAAAGAGAATCTTAAAAAGAAAGAAGAAGCAGAAAACAGAAACAAAAGTATTAGAGATTTCCAGGAGAGACAGAGACAGAGAAGGCAGTCAGGGGCTTGTGCAGACAGTGGCCATGTCAAGGAGCCAACCACCCAGAGGAGTCAGAGCAAAGAGCCTAAGGAAAGAGGACAGGAGAGGCAACCTAACTTAACAGCCCTACACCAGGGATCAACCACTGACACAACCTCCATGGGGGAGGCTACCAACACCTCAAAATGCTGGCATTACCAGGCAAAATTGGCAACAGCACTGACAATAACTAACAACACAGGAAATAAGCAATGATTTTCAAAGGATCAAATTCCACAGCAATCAAAAAACAAAACAAATGCGTTCCCAAAGCTTCCAAGATCAAAAATTGCTTTCAGATCAAACAAAGAGATAACCATGTTACCATAGAAAGGAGGGCAGAGGCTTTAACACAGATCAACAATTTGAAGAAGATGAAAGCTATAGAAAAAAAGAAAATCAATGGAGGCCTATTCTCGACCTGTCCGCACTGAACACTTATCTCATTGTGCCAAAATTCAAGATGCTGACCCTACAGCAACTTCTTCCCATGTTGGGCAAGGAGTCTTGGCTGGTGACTCTAGATCTCAAGGAGGCATACCTGCACGTCCCTATTCGACCAAGTTGCAGAAGACACCTCAGATTTCTTGCAGGATCAGAGCATTATCAATTCTCAGCATTGCCCTTTGGCTTATCTACTGCGCCCAGAGTATTCACGAAATGCCTGGCATCAGTAATTGCACATTGCAGACTTCAGGGAATTCAAATTTACCCATACCTGGATGACTGCCTAATACAAGCGGACAACAAGGGAAGTTTGATAAAGGACTTGGCCTATGCCATACACCTGCTACAGGCCTTGGGATACACAGTCAACATCAAAGTCAAAAGTCAAGACTAGTACCATCCCAAAGGATAACCTTTTTGGGTGCAGATCTGGACACAACCACCCAAATGGCCTTTCTCACAGAAGAAAAACAAAAGCAACTTCCAGATTACTTCATGATTCTGACAAGACAAACTCAGCTTACTGCAAGGAAAATCCTGCAGGCCCTGGGTTACATGGCATCCTGCATAATTCTGATACCGCATGCCAGGCTGCATATGAGGAAATTACAATGGTACCTAAGGAGTGTATGGTCTCAACACAGTCACAGTTTAGAAACCTTGATACCAATCATTCCATGCCTTCAAAAGGAATTTCTGTGGTGGGCTCAGGCCTGCCAGTCCAACAGAGAGCTGCCTTTCAACAAACCAAAAACAAGGCAGACCATCACCACGGATGCCTCAGACCGAGGATGGGGAGCACACATGGAGGGCAAGTGTATCCAAGCCCTATGGCCTCAAGGACAGCTAAGCATGCACATAAACCAAAAGGAAATGCTGGCAGTGATGCATGCAATCGAGGCCTTCAAACCCTTCCTCCAACAAGGCCACCTGCTAATAAGGACAGACAACACCACGGTCATGTGGTACATAAACAAGCAGGGAGGCACACACTCTTACCCTCTATGCCGGATGGCTATGAATCTATGGGAAATATGCCTGAATCTCAATATTCAGCTACAGTCCCAATTCGTGCCAGGGAAAGATAATACACTGGCGGACAGCTTAAGCAGAACTACCATGGATGCACACGAATGGATGCTGCACCCAGACATCTTCCAACTCATAGCAAGGACATGGGGAATGCCGGAGATAGATCTGTTCGCCTCCCCACTCAACCATCAACTGAAGACATTCTGCTCAAGGACATACCACCCACAAGCTTGGAGGGTGGACTCTCTCTCTTTCAGCTGGAAAGCCCTAAAAGTATATGCCTTCCCACCTCTCCCATTGATGTACAAGGTTCTACTGAAGATCAGGGAGGAACAGCCAAGAGTGATACTAATAGCTCCAGACTGGCCAAGGCAACACTGGTATCCATTATTGAGAAGCATGTCACAGGCAAAATCATGGCCTCTCCCCCTATGGCCTCTTCTTCTGATGCAGAACAATTTCAAGACCATGCATCCCAACTTGAAAACATTGCAGCTAACTGCCTGGAAAATTCCTTAAATCCCAATCAAACTGTTTTATCTCAGAGGGTGAAGGACATTATCTTGGAGGCTCGCAGGCCTTCCACAAGGAAGACATACTCAGCTAAATGGAAGAGATTTCTCATTTGGAGCACATCAAAAGGCTCAGATGTCACAGTGGCAAACATAACACATATCCTAGAATACTTAGCAGAATTGTTCCACAATGGCCTGTCCTATTCTTCCATTAAGATTCATGCTTCAGCAATTTCAGCAGAATACAATGTGGATCCACCTATTTTCTCGCACCCTCTCCTCAGAAAATTTCTGAGAGGGATCAAAAATATTAAACCTCCAAGAAGACCCCCCTCTACCTGCTTGGGATCTCAACTTTGTGCTGGAGAAACTGACACTTCCTCCTTTTGAATCAGCAGCATCGGCGGATCTACAGTTTCTGTCTTGGAAAACTGCATTCCTTCTGGCAATCACTTCAGCAAGAAGAGTATCTGAGTTACAAGCATTAATGGCAGTGCAGCCATTTCTTATTTTCCATCAGGCAGAGTTTCACTAAGAACCAATCCTACTTTTATGCCAAAGGTGGTATCTAGGGTATCCTTGAACCAAGCTATTCACTTGCCTCGTTCTTCCCTAATCCACAGAATAGAGGGAAAAATCTTTTGCACACCCTGGATATACACAGGCAACTACGCTACTACTTGGACAGAACAAAAACTAGCAGAAAACTGACCAACTTTTGTAGCATATGCTACTGGGGTGCAAGGAAAAGCAATTTCCAAACAGACAATTTCAAAATGGATAGGAAATTGCATTCGATTTGCTACTCCTTTCATGGAAAGACAGTTCCTGAAAACATCAGGCCTCATTCCGCAAGGGCCACGGCCACCACTACAGCCTTCCTACGAGGGGTGGCTACCAAGGACATTTTAGAAGCTGCTACTTGGAGCTCCATGCATACATTTGCCAAGCATTACAATCTACCTTTATACTCCAGATCCAGAGCAGGTTTTGCAACTGCAGTCCTGCAGGGGATCTTAACTACACCATCCTTTTCTTAGTACCTCCTCCCCCAGATTGGCTATGGTATTCTACCCGTATGTTATGACTGCAGATGCATCCTTGAAGGACATAGTACAGTTTTGTACCTACCATAAATGTAGATGTCCGATAGGTATACATCTGCAGTCAGGTTTACCCTCCCTCCTACCCCTCTGTGGTATTCCTAGGGTACTTACCCCTCTTTTAGCTAGCTGGGGGAATCTATTATGGTATATTTGTTTGTTTATACATGTATATAATTTTGCAAATGTTTGGAACTTTTCTGCATTTATCCTTCCTAGAGGGCACCTGGCATCTGGGGCAAGAAAAACTGAGGAAAATGGCGTCGGCTGATGCTTTTATACCCCAGACGCTCTGACGTCGGGGAAAGTGCGACATCAGCCAAGGCCAGACATTTATGGTAGGTACAAAACTGTACTTTTTGATGATTTGCATTTGCTTCACCACCTTCACCTTTTTAGTAGTTTTTATGCCATTTTTTTCTATATTTTTCTTGTAATGATACTTTTTCTTAAGTTTCATGGCTGTTTCTAATTAAAATTTCCATAGTAGTGATCATATCTCTGTTCCTTTATTTTCCTTTACAACTTTATGCTTTCTAAATATGTCAACTTTTAATTTAGCTTTAGAGAAATGTATCTGCTATATGGTTCTCTCTTTATTGCTCCAATAACTATTTATTTGGTTCATAAAGTTTTATGAGTCAGTGTCCCTTTTGGTAGCCTCCCAATCATATATATTATATTTACCTATTTCTATTACGTGCAGCAGGTCCTCCATTAAATTATTCTCTTTACAGTTAAAATGTTGTCCTACAGTTTGACTTTCCTGCTCTTACTGCCTGTGCATAACTGTATTTTTTGTATGATTCTCAAACCTGGGGTTCCTGGGATCTTCATGACTAGTATTTTCCTTTAGTTCCACTATTACTTCCTCAGCATTAAACGTTCTAACTAATTATTTTATTTAGTGATACACTGTTTACTTCCTCTGTCACTGCTTGAGGTTATACCTGTTGCAGTGAACCATTGTCCTAAAACAGTGTTTGGAGCAGGGGTTCCCATTCAAATCCTACACTTCTTAGCTGATCTATGACTCCATTTTCAGTTTGCTCCCAGTTCTACATTACTGAACTGCTAACTGCCCAATACATTAAACTACTGTGTTCTTATTCTTTTTCTTCATAATACTTACCATGTCCATGTGACTCTGCCTATATGAATCTTTATTTTAATTTTTTTATTTTTATTCATTTATTTGTTTAACATTTGTTAACCGGGAAAGTCCGACTTGGAACAAAGCCAATTTTCTGCGGAGGCCTGGGAAGAAATGCTCCAGATGTTCCAGCTTTAAATAATTTTGACCTTGCTGTATGCATATTAGTTAGAATCAAGTTATAATCTGCATGTCAGGTGCACCATATTAGGGCTCTATTCTTCGCTCATCTCCATTCTTCTCTTTAATGTTGCAAATACCAGTGATCGTTATGCATTCTCTCTTAATACTTCCTTTTTTTTGCAATTTTTTCCAACTCATTTATTTCTTTTACTACCTTAATGATCTTAGGTTAGTTTGTGTAATTTCTAATATTGTTCCATTCCAATGATTTCCTTTTTTCTATGTTTCTCCTTTATTCTCACAGTGTAACCCCTTTTGGGGAAACTGGGTTTATTGGGCAGAAATAAAACATGGTTTCCAAGCATCCTGTCAAGCTTATTCATTCCTTTTTTTTTAAATTTTTGTGGACTAGCATGTCCTGCTGTCACAGGGGGAGCTCACACTGCGTGTCATAAGCTCTTTCATCCTTTGAGGATGTTAATACACTTTCTTTCAGACAGCCCTAACCCTGGGGTGGGCATTTTTTTTATCCAAGGACAAGTGCACCTAGCTCCTTTCTTTTATTTTAACTGTTATCTTTCACCATGATTATATCACAGTCTAGAAAAATAATCAGTTGTTTTTGTGGGATTTAGAAAACAGACTCCAGCACAAGAAGATACCCTCCAAGGTTTGAGGATGAATTCAAATCAAACCTACATCTCCATCTAACGTCTCTTTGATTCCTGCTTTCCATATACCCCTGCTCTTAGCATTATGCCATTGCTGATGAGCCACAGTGAGGAAGGATCACTGCTGCCAAGTATTTTTTGCACCTCTACCTAGGTCACCCAATCTACAGTTTTAAGGAAGAGATTTCCCTTCCCCAGTGAAGCCCTCATATCAGCCAGATCTGGTAGCATGGAACGATAAAGCTCTGATTGCATCCCCAGTAGCCAGAGTTCAATTAGCTGCTCGGGTGCTTGACGGAACTGCCAGCAAAGGATAACCATGCCTATCCTGGAGGCAGGGCAGACTGGAGTAACAAACTCTAAGAAACATGAACAGGAAGCTCAGCCAAAGCAAAAACCAAACACAGCTTGTAATTGTGAGCGCTTTCACCCATAGATTGTCTGAAGAAGTTCATAGGTTCATAGGTTCATAGGTTTATACTAGGCTATCTGCCCTAAGGTATTTATAAGCCTAGCCCAAAGTTTTGTGGCTTATGCCACCCCTTATGTGAAAAAAATACTGTGCCCATTAGTTTGATGTGCCTCTGTCCAGCAGTGACACAGAGATGATTCCCGGGGTAAACCTACGATCTCCCATCCACAGGTCAAGATTTCTCTTGAACAGAGCCAGCGAGGTGCTCTGCCTCACATGGACCGGGATTTTATTCCACAGCATAGGGAGTCTCTGAGTGATAAATCTATCCCTCCAGCACGTCCTATTTATATCCATGCTAAGGTTTAAGTCACTTGCTCTAGTGGTTTTGGTGGATTTGGATTTTTTGAGGTGGAGCATGTCCATTAATTCCGGGTTGGACATGGCCTTGTATGTCAGGCACATGTCACCTCTGAGCAGACGGTATGCGACTGAATAGAGCTGGAGTTTCTTCAATCTGGCAGCATATGACAGATTTTGGAGTCCCTTTATCCTTTTGGTGAGGAACTTTTGGGGACTCTCCAATTGCTGCAGATGTCAGGTGAGATACATCCCGAATGGGGCATTGTACTCGATCATTGGTCTGATAAGTGAAGAGTACCAGGGAACAATGACCTCACTAGATCTGGATGTGAATCCCTTCATGATCAGGTGGGCAATGTAGAAGGTCTTTCTAACCACTTTAGCAACGTGAGTGTCAAAAGAAAGGCCACTGTCAACCTGGGTCCCCATGTCCCTGATAACCTCTTCTGTGCTTAGTGGATTGCCACCTATATGGTAGCTTGGAGTTACCTTGTTTTTCCCGAAGGGTATGACTATACATTTTTTGGCGTTTAACTTCAGGCCATGGCTCTGGCACCAGCTATCTGTTACCGTGAGTCCCTTCTGAAGGATATACGTGTCCGATGCACTTTCCACTATGGCACCCAGTTTGCAGTCGTCTGCAAACTTTGTCAGCCAAAGTCCTCCCATGTTGGCCTGTACTTCTGAGAAGTAGATGCCGAACAATAGGGGGCCAAGGACCGAGCCCTGTGGGACACCACTTGTGACTGGCTTGAAGTCTAACATAGCGCCAGCAACTCTAACCCTGTGGGTTCTGTCCTTAAGCCAGTTTGCAACCCATCTTGTGACATATGGGTTTACATTTAAGCTGGTAAGTTTTTCTACAATACCCGAGTGGGGTATTGTGTCAAAAGCCTTTGCAAGGTCAAGGTAGGCTGTATGGTCTGCCTTTCCCTCATCAATGGCCTTGGTGACTGTTTCGAAGAAGTCAACCAAGTTCAAAAGGCATGATTTGCCCTTGATGAAGCCAAACTGGGACGGGTCCAATGTCTGCAAGTCCCCTATATCTTTGTTTGTGAGCTCCATTATGATCCTCTCCATAGCTTTGCAGACTAGACTTGTTAAGCTTATGGGGCGGTAATTACCAGGGTCCGTAGAGGCACCGCCTTTGTGGAGTGGGACCACAGTTGCCGTACGCCACTCCTTGGGCACGTATCCTGTGGTAAGGCTGAGATTAAACAGCTGCCTTATGTGCTGGTTTAATTCCTCATTTAGCTCATGTAGCACACAGCCGGGGACACCATCCGGTCCCATTGATGCTGTGTTTTTAGCTTTAGAGAGAGCAGCTTTCACCTGCGCATTTGAGATGTCTGGGAGGCTACACTCGCTGGGATAGTTATCTCTCCTTTAGGGGAGAGGGGTGAAGTTTGCACTGAACCTGTCTGCCAGCATGTTGGCAATGTCTGTGGGTTCAGTGATTTTTGTATCATTTTGGACTAATTCTGAGCATATCTGGGAGTTTCCACCCAGGTTCCTAACATAGCTGAAAAAGGCCTTATGATTGTCCTTTGAATCCATGGCAATTTTTCTCTCAAAATTGGCCTTAGTTGATTTTATGAGTGCTCGTATTTTTTACTAATAATGATCAGGGTGACATCCCTTTTATGGATTTTGTTCTATCATGTAATAGCTTTCTCCTCTTATTGTAAAGTTTGTTAATGGCTGGGGTCCACCAGACTGGACGTTTGCCCTTTGTGGAAAGAGTCTTGGTTTTATTTGGGATTGCCTGATCCATGCAGTCCTGGAGGTGTTCATAGAAGGCATTTGTAAGGGCTTCCGCAGCTTGGGTTGTGGTTTCCACTGGCTCAGGGGCCTTGAAGGATACCACACCAGTCTTGAGTAGTGTGAAGTTTGCTTTAGAGAAGTTCTTCACTGTGGTCTTTTTGTTTGGGGTGGGGGGATGTGGATTTCCAGTGAGATTAGTTTATGATCAGATCTCACCAATGAGGCATATACTTCCGGTGTGCAGCATTTTGTCCCCATGTTTGTGATAATGAGATCTAGTACATTTTCTCCTCTCGTGGGAACAGTGACTAGCTGTTCCATGGCATTTGAATTTATGAACTCCAGGAACCGTTGGGCTAGAAAGTTAGGGCTTGAGTAATGTTCCCAGTCTATATTCGGGTAGTTGAAGTCACCCAATATGATGGTGTTTGGAGATACATTTATACCCTCCAGTGTCTTCAGAAAGGCTGTGTGGGGTTCCTGAGTTTGAGAGGGTGGCCTGTAGCATGCTACAATTTGTAGAGCAGTTTTGCCTATGGTTAGTTGCACCTGGATGGTTTCTGAAGCTTCGTGCGTTGCCACCAACCTGGAGGTGTGGGTATCCTTTATGAATATGGATACACCCCCTCCTTTTGTGGTGTGGTCTGGGTTTTGGGGCCGGAACGCTTGAGATGAGGTAAAACCTAATAGTGCCGGGGTGCTCTCAGGAGCCTTGAACCAGGTTTCAGTTACAGCACAGACATCGATTTTCTCCATACTGAGAAGGGCCTCGAGTGCGTGCATTTTGAGATTTAGACTTCTGGCATTGAGCAGCATTACCCTCAGTTTCTTCCCATTTTTGTTTTCTAGGGTGGTAGGTTTAGAATTTGAGCCTTGCCTAAAAAAGGCACTATGGGGGTGGCAAGAGCCTTAGCCAATATCCGGAATCCCAGGGGTGACAGGTGCAAGCCGTCCCTTGCGAAGCAGCGTGGCGTGTCAAGCATGTCATCCCAGGCAGACAGACACTGGATCCCCTTTGAATGACACCAGACATTAAGCCAATTGTTAAATTGATCATCTTGTCTCTATATTGTGGCATCATTCTTGGTGAAGGAAGGATACTGCTCAGGGTCAGGGTCATACCTGCCTGGGCTACATAATCAGAGAGCTCCTCTATGTCTCTTTTCATGTAGTCCAGGGAGGTACGTCTCAGGTCGTTCACACCAGCATGGACAATGACTGTGTCATATTTGTACTTGCCGTGGAGTGATCCGAGTGCTTGTGTTATGTGGTGGATTCTAGCGCCCGACTGTGACCCTCTCCTTGTTCAGCCTGGTGAGTGGGACGTCAGTGTGTCTGACTATGGAGTCACCTATGACAAGTATGTTTGGTGTCGTATTTGGCCTTAAGGGCTGTGACTGCTTTGCACACTGATTTTGTGGTTTATGTGTTGCTTGTGGGGTGTCTTGAGGTAGTAGTTGTTTGGGTGTCTGCTTTGGAGGCCTCTGCTGTTTAGGTAAATTTTTACTCAGAGCCTCCGAGTATGTCTTTGTGTGTTTATGTGTTTGATTCAGTGGTGTGGTAGCATTATGTGAGGCTGGTTTTGTGGTGTGTGTAGTTGCCTTCTCCTCCTGTCTGGTCTTGCCAGTCCTGAGTTGAGAGAGCTCAGCCTCCAGTTTGGCTAAATAGCTGCATCTCTCGCAAGTATTTGTGTTATGTGGGAGGAGGAGAGGGTTGTCTGTGTACATGAGGCAGTTATAACATTGCCTCAAGATTCCCAGATTCACCAGCTGGACCGGAGAGGAGATTGACAACTGACCTGTGGACATGCTAGAATAATATTGGGAATTCCTTAATAATTGAAAACAAGGGCCAGTGGGGAGTGAGGGTGTAGTGCTTTTAATTTTAGTGCTGACTTCTATAATTGCTTTAGTGAGCAAGTGCCAGGTAACTTGAGTGCAATGTGTTACAAGTAACTAAATGCAAAAATGACAAACAGTAACTTTCTTTCAAGTGAAACAAGGAAATAAGTACAGTAAGCAATGCAGATATCACTAGTGATCCACAGAAGCACTGAGAAGCCGCGTATTAGGTGGAATTAGCGTTCCAGGGAAATAACAAGCAAACAAACAACAAGCATATAAACAAAGCTAGATTCAGCAGGCCTGGATCTAGTCTATGCTACAGCAAACAAGGTGTACCAATTTCAGTAAGATACAGTTCAAATATTCAGGCACTATAAACCTTTAACCAGAAATTCCCAGCTCAGAAGGGCAGAGTCCAGCCTCTTCTCCCACAAGAGTGCAGACCACGAACCTTCTTAATGTAAAATAACTGGCCTGAAGCCCAAGTGCTTAAACCAGAACTAATACACTTGGACACTGGGCTCTCAATCAGCAGTTCCCAACTTAGAAGGATGAAAGCTACCTGTCCTGCCACCACAGTGCTTGCCACAAACATTCCTAATGTAAAACAACTGGTCTGAAGCCCAAGTGCTTAATCCAAAAGACTTAGAATGATAGCTACACTTTAATCAAGTTACAACCAAGCAGTAATAAATACAATTGAATACTTTAGAGAATGTCTGGATTAGTGCTCAAGTTACACAAACAAAGCTAAATCCAGCAGGCCCGAATCCAGTCTATGCCACAGCAAACAAGGCGCACCAACTTCAGTAAGAAGCAGTTCAGGTATGCATGCACTATAAGCCTTTAACCAGAAATTCCCAGCTCAGAAGGGCAGAGTCCAGCCTCTCCTCCCACAAGAGTGCAGACCACGAACCCTCTTAAAGTAAAATAACTGGCCTGAAAGCCCAAGTGCTTAAACCAGAATTAATACACTTTAAGAATAACAGACACTGAGCCCTCAATCAGCAGTTCCCAACCTAGAAGGATGTAAGCTACCTGTTCTGCCACTACAGTGCAGACCACAAACCCTCTCAGTGCAAAACAACTGGTCCGAAGCCCAAGTGTTTAAACCAAAAGGCTTAGAATGAGTTACACCAAGCAGTAATAAATACAATTGAGTATTTTTAAGATGATGCAAAAGTAAAATGAAGTAGGTAGAAACACAAGTACAGCAAAAGCAGATGAATTTTTTTTTTTTTTTTAAATCTGAACAAGTGCTGAGATCAAAGAAACAGATTTGAGTGCTGAAACTAGAAAACTGGCTAGTTATAAGAAAAAACAAGCTAGAAGGCTTCCCTCAAACACAGAAGGGCTTGGGGGCTCAGAAGCCTACAAATAGTCTATACCACTTAACAGGAAAGGCAGGAAATAAGCTTAATTTTTTTGTCTGTTTCCCAGATGCTCTCTTTGTACACAGTAGGAGTGCCTGAAATCAGAATATGATCTCACTGCACTCAGTTGAGTGAGCAAATGAGATGGGCCCAGAGGCAGGCTGAGGGGCGGGCAGTTTCAAGGCCACTAAGATTAACACCAAAACAAAAACAGGCAGGGTGGGTGGGAATAACTGAAGAGCAGAGTTAAAACTGCCAGTTCAGTTAATATTCCTACAACACAGTTTAAATCAAATTAAATGCTGTATTTAAAAAAAAAAGTGCAGATAAAGGTATTTAAATTCTCTTATACGTCCAGTTGAATATAACCAAGTTCTTAGCCGGCCAAAGCGGAGGTTTTTAAGCAGAAAATATTTCACACTGTACCACTTAAATAGGCAAGGACAGAAAATCAAAGAATGTGGCAACCCCACACCTGTAATTACTAGCAAATAACAAAATTCAGCAAACACTAACTTCAGTTCAAGTTACTGAAGAGCAGAGTTAAAACTGCCAGTTCAGTTAATATTCCTACAACACAGTTTAAATCAAGTTAAATGCTGTATTTTTTTAAAAAAAGTGCAGATAAAGGTACTTAAATTCTCTTATACGTCCAGTTGAATATAACCAAGTTCTTAGCCGGCCAAAGCTGAGGTTTTTAAGCAAAAAATATTTCACACTGTACCACTTAAATAGGCAAGGACAGGAAATCAAAGAATGTGGCTACCCCCACACCTGTAATTACTAGCAAATAACAAAATTCAGCAAACACTAACTTCAGTTCAAGTTACTGAAGAGCAGAGTTAAAACTGCCAGTTCAGTTAATATTCCTACAACAGTTTAAATCAAATTAAATGCTGTATTTAAAAAAAAAAGTGCAGATAAAGGTACTTAAATTCTCTTATACGTCCAGTTGAATATAACCAAGTTCTTAGCCGGCCAAAGCTGAGGTTTTTAAGCAGAAAATATTTCACACTGTACCACTTAAATAGGCAAGGACAGGAAATCAAAGAATGTGGCTACCCCCACACCTGTAATTACTAGCAAATAACAAAATTCAGCAAACACTAACTTCAGTTCAAGTTACTGAAGAGCAGAGTTAAAACTGCCAGTTCAGTTAATATTCCTACAACACAGTTTAAATCAAATGAATTGCTGTATTTTTTTAAAAAATAAGTGCAGATAAAGGTACTTAAATTCTCTTATACATCCAGTTGAATATAACCAAGTTCTTAGCCGGCCAAAGCTGAGGTTTTTAAGCAGAAAATATTTCACACTGTACCACTTAAATAGGCAAGGACAGGAAATCAAAGAATGTGGCTACCCCCACACCTGTAATTACTAGCAAATAACAAAATTCAGCAAACACTAACTTCAGTTCAAGTTACTGAAGAGCAGAGTTGAAACTGCCAGTTCAGTTAATATTCCTTCAACACAGTTTAAATCACATTAAATACTGTACTTTTTTTAAAAAAAAGTGCAGATAAAGGTACTCAAATTCTCTTATACATCCAGTTGAATATAACCAAGTTCTTAGCCGGCCAAAGCTGAGGTTTTTAAGCAGAAAATATTTCACACTGTACCACTTAAATAGGCAAGGACAGGAAATCAAAGAATGTGGCTACCAAGTGTTTAAACCAAAAGGCTTAGAATGAGTTACACCAAGCAGTAATAAATGCAATTGAGTATTTTTAAGATGATGCAAAAGTAAAATGAAGTAGGTAGAAACACAAGTACAGCAAAAGCAGATGAAATTTTTTTTTTAATCTGAACAAGTGCTGAGATCAAAGAAACAGATTTGAGTGCTGAAACTAGAAAACTGGCTAGTTATAAGAAAAAAACAAGCTAGAAGGCTTCCCTCAAACACAGAAGGGCTTGGGGGCTCAGAAGCCTACAAATAGTCTATACCACTTAACAGGAAAGGCAGGAAATAAGCTTAATTTTTTTGTCTGTTTCCCAGATGCTCTCTTTGTACACAGTAGGAGTGCCTGAAATCAGAATATGATCTCACTGCACTCAGTTGAGTGAGCAAATGAGATGGGCCCAGAGGCAGGCTGAGGGGCGGGCAGTTTCAAGGCCACTAAGATTAACACCAAAACAAAAACAGGCAGGGTGGGTAGGAATAACTGAAGAGCAGAGTTAAAACTGCCAGTTCAGTTAATATTCCTACAACACAGTTTAAATCAAATTAAATGCTGTATTTTTAAAAAAAAAAGTGCAGATAAAGGTACTTAAATTCTCTTATACGTCCAGTTGAATATAACCAAGTTCTTAGCCGGCCAAAGCTGAGGTTTTTAAGCAGAAAATATTTCACACTGTACCACTTAAATAGGCAAGGACAGGAAATCAAAGAATGTGGCAACCCCACACCTGTAATTACTAGCAAATAACAAAATTCAGCAAACACTAACTTCAGTTCAAGTTACTGAAGAGCAGAGTTAAAACTGCCAGTTCAGTTAATATTCCTACAACACAGTTTAAATCAAATGAAATGCTGTATTTTTTAAAAAAAAATGTGCAGATAAAGGTACCTAATTTCTCTTATACGTCCAGTTGAATATAACCAAGTTCTTCGCCGGCCAAAGCTGAGGTTTTTAAGCAGAAAATATTTCACACTGTACCACTTAAATAGGCAAGGACAGGAAATCAAAGAATGTGGCTACCCCCACACCTGTAATTACTAGCAAATAACAAAATTCAACAAACACTAACTTCAGTTCAAGTTACTGAAGAGCAGAGTTAAAACTGCCAGTTCAGTTAATATTCCTACAACACAGTTTAAATCGAATTAAATGCTGTATTTTTTTTAAAAAAAAGTGCAGATAAAGGTACTTAAATTCTCTTATATGTCCAGTTGAATATAACCAAGTTCTTAGCCGGCCAAAGTGAGGTTTTTAAGCAGAAAATATTTCACACTGTACCACTTAAATAGGCAAGGACAGGAAATCAAAGAATGTGGCTACCCTCACACCTGTAATTACTAGCAAATAACAAAATTCAGCAAACACTAACTTCAGTTCAAGTTACTGAAGAGCAGAGTTAAAACTGCCAGTTCAGTTAATATTCCTACAACACTGTTTAAATCAAATGAAATGCTGTATTTTTAAAATAAAAAGTGCAGATAAAGGTACTTAAATTCTCTTATACGTCCAGTTGAATATAACCAAGTTCTTAGCCGGCCAAAGCTGAGGTTTTTAAGCAGAAAATATTTCACACTGTACCACTTAAATAGGCAAGGACAGGAAATCAAAGAATGTATCAACCCCCACACCTGTAATTACTAGCAAAAAAAAATTCAGCAAACACTAACTTCAGTTCAAGTTACTGAAGAGCAGAGTTAAAACTGCCAGTTCAGTTAATATTCCTACAACACAGTTTAAATCAAATTAAATGCTGTATTTAAAAAAAAAAAAGTGCAGATAAAGGTACTTAAATTCTCTTATATGTCCAGTTGAATATAACCAAGTTCTTAGCTGGCCAAAGCTGAGGTTTTTAAGCAGAAAATATTTCACACTGTACCACTTAAATAGGCAAGGACAGGAAATCAAAGAATGTGGCTACCCCACACCTGTAATTACTAGCAAATAACAAAATTCAGCAAACACTAACTTCAGTTCAAGTTACTGAAGAGCAGAGTTAAAACTGCCAGTTCAGTTAATATTCCTACAACACAGTTTAAATCAAATTAAATGCTGTATTTTTTTAAAAAAGTGCAGATAAAGGTACTTAAATTCTCTTATACGTCCAGTTGAATATAACCAAGTTCTTAGCCGGCCAAAGCTGAGGTTTTTAAGCAGAAAATATTTCACACTGTACCACTTAAATAAGCAAGGACAGGAAATCAAAGAATGTGGCTACTCCCACACCTGTAATTACTAGCAAATAACAAAATTCAGCAAACACTAACTTCAGTTCAAGTTACTGAAGAGCAGAGTTAAAACTGCCAGTTCAGTTAATATTCCTACAACACAGTTTAAATCAAATTAAATGCTGTATTTTAAAAAAAAAAAGTGCAGATAAAGGTACTTAAATTCTCTTATACGTCCAGTTGAATATAACCAAGTTCTTAGCCGGCCAAAGCTGAGTTTTTAAGCAGAAAATATTTCACACTGTACCACTTAAATAGGCAAGGACAGGAAATCAAAGAATGTGGCTACCCCCACACCTGTAATTACTAGCAAATAACAAAATTCAGCAAACACTAACTTCAGTTCAAGTTACTGAAGAGCAGATTTAAAACTGCCAGTTCAGTTAATATTCCTACAACACAGTTTAAATCAAATTAAATGCTGTATTTTTTTAAAAAAAGTGCAGATAAAGGTACTTAAATTCTCTTATACGTCCAGTTGAATATAACCAAGTTCTTAGCCGGCCAAAGCTGAAATTTTTAAGCAGAAAATATTTCACACTGTACCACTTAAATAGGCAAGGACAGGAAATCAAAGAAGGTGGCTACCCCGACACCTGTAATTACTAGCAAATAACAAAATTCAGCAAACACTAACTTCAGTTCAAGTTACTGAAGAGCAGAGTTAAAACTGCCAGTTCAGTTAATATTCCTACAACACAGTTTAAATCAAATTAAATGCTGTATTTTTTTAAAAAAAAGTGCAGATAAAGGTACTTAAATTCTCTTATACGTCCAGTTGAATATAACCAAGTTCTTAGCCGGCCAAAGCTGAGTTTTTAAGCAGAAAATATTTCACACTGTACCACTTAAATAGGCAAGGACAGGAAATCAAAGAATCTGGCTACCCCCACACCTGTAATTACTAGCAAATAACAAAATTCAGCAACACTAACTTCAGTTCAAGTTACTGAAGAGCAGAGTTAAAACTGCCAGTTCAGTTAATATTTCTACAACACAGTTTAAATCAAATTAAATGCTGTATTTTAAAAAAAAAGTGCAGATAAAGGTACTTAAATTCTCTTATACGTCCAGTTGAATATAACCAAGTTCTTAGCCGGCCAAAGCTGAAGCTCTCACAATTACAAACTGTGTTTGGTTTTTGCTTTGACTGAGCTTCCTGTTTATGTTTCTTACTGTTTGTGGATTTTATAGGAAACAAACTGACACATTCCTTTAGAGGAGGGGGAAAAATGTGCATCAAGGTTTAGAGTTCACCAAGTCACCACTTGATGGCAGTCTTTGTAGCATGTATATGGAACAATACCTCTGCAAAAGGAAGGTGTTGTGAACCCTTGCTGTTATGTGGCTAGTACATCAGTTCAGCCAGGGTTGAGGTTTGGCTATACATAAATGTCTTCACAGCTGGGCGAAGACACACATTACCCCCATAGTTGCCTGAATAATGGGTTCCTTCAGAGAGCTCTCATCCCAAATCTGGTCCAGCATTTCCAGTGGCTGGAGAAGAAATGGGCATGTTTGATTTAGAAGGCTTGATGTTTAGTAGGCACAGAGGCCAAAAGAACACAGAAAAAAAAGTTTGCATTATGCTCAGCTTCAGTTTCCATTGCTGATTCAGTTACTTTGTGCCCCTCCCTCCTTACCCCAAGGTAAGGTCATGTCCCACTGTTAGAAGATAATGTTTTCATATGACTGTGGTTCTCCTCCATTTTGCTCCAAGGTAATAATACTTTACATCCATTGACATCCTTTCTATGAAGTGAAAGCCATATCAAAGGGTAAAAAGGTCAAATGGACAACCCATCAAGTAAATGCAAGAAAAACCCAGCCAAGCTAGGGTTTTCTGTGTAATACCTTAAGCCTCTTGTAATGGAGGACCATGGGATATATGCAAATGACCCCTTACGAACATCAAATGTTTCACAGCTACATGACTTCTGAATGCCCATGAATTTTTACTTTTTAAGTCTTTATGGGTATGTTTGGGCCAATAAAGCCAAAGCCTGCCAGCTGTGGACATGCACATTTGGCCTTTGTTAGTGAACTCATCAGCACAGCTTATGTGGATTTTTTTGGCTATACTTTAGAAGCACAAGATTTTAAACCCAGGTGATGCCAATAAACATTAAGGTGCCTGCAAACGATCCCACCCAACATCCAAACCAATGGGTAAAAAGGTCACACAGACAAACCATTTAGGAAAACTGCAAGAAAAACACAGACAAGTCAAGATTTTCACTGTGTGATACAATAAACCTCCTGTATGGGAGGTCCATGTGGATATAGGCAAATAACCGCTTAAGGACATCAAATGTTTCAGCTACATGGCTTCTGAATGCCCATGACTCTTTAAGTCTTTATGGGTATATTCAGTCCAGTGAAGCAAAGCCCCCACTAGCTGTGGACATACATGTTTTGGCCTTTTTAGTGACCTCATCAACACAGCATAATTGAATTGTTTGACTATACTTTAGAAACACAGGGCTTTTAAAACTCAGCTGATGCCCATAATCATTAAGTTGCCTGCAAAATATCTTAACTAACATCCAAACTAGAGAGTAAAAAGGTCATATGGGCAAACCATTTAGTAAAAAATGTAAGAAAACCCCAGCCAAGTTAGAGTTATACCACAAATTCACAGCAGGATGTTTCTGGTTGGTAGTTATCTGCATGCTCAACTCAGTTTGGACAGCACATCAATAATGACTGATCCATTGAATGGGTTTGAATGTACATCATTTTATTTTTTGTGTTTTAATTACCCAGAGGTTGTGAAAGGTGGAAGTCGATATATTAATTAAGGAGATGCAGGAAGCAAAGTCTCTGACATGGTTTACCCAAGGCTTTGTTTTGAACCATTTGATACAATGGACTTGAGTGACCTGGACTTGCTTTAAAGTAATCTTTGATATGAACCATGTTCCCTGCTCTAAGGTCTAGAAGTCAATGTCTTAGCCTGACTTTTCTCCAGTTCACCAATCTCTTCCATGATGCATTCTATCCGACCATAAACACTATATGTTAACCAGGAGAGAGTAATGATCCATGCAGACCTAGTTTTAGGTTCAGCCCATAGAAGAAAAGTACCATTTCAGAAAAATATAAGCTATATATATACATATACATATCTATGTACAGTACATCAGCAGTGAATATAAAAACAACTAAATAATTTTGACAGAACAGTATACATTAACAACTACACAATGAATAAAAAACAGAACAAAGAAGAATGACCACCACAAACTATATTATAACAATTTTATTCATCTTAGCGCCTCGGCATAAACGCCTTCAAAGAGTACAAAACACTTAAAACACATGTGCCTTAAATAATAACAATCAAAAGGAAGCGGCATCAGTACAGGGGTAACAATTTGATATTACCTTAATTGATCCTTGATCATGTATTTCCAGTTGCATTCCCTGTTTAACCCTAATGGTACCAGATCCTTATACTTTAATATGAACAAAGTTTCTTTGTGCAACAATTTATCTTTAACCTCTACATGTTCTCCCATTTTAACATTCACTTGTTCTAAAGCACAACCTCTTAAAAATAAGGGTCACTGCTATGAAATTGTTGAAAATCAACCTTTCATTTCTGATATCTCTTGTATGTTCTTACAACTGGATTTTAAAAGCCCTTTGGCTGTACCCCACATAGAACAACTGACAGTTACATTTTAATACAACTTCAGTATTGCATGAAAACTCATTTTTTAGGATAAAATTTCACACCATTAATCACAGAGAACTTATTTACTATATACTTACATACAGAACATTTATCACATTTAAAAGTACCTGCCCTGGGAGAAATATAATCATAAAATGTATTATTTGGTGGTATAAATTTATTATGCACTGACATATCTGCTAGGTTGCATCACCTCTTACAGGATATATGTGGAAAATTATTAATTACTTAAATCTTTATCCCTAGATAAAATAGGCCAATAATATTTTAGTAAGTCACTTAGCTGTTCACTGAGTATATTATATACTGTTACAAAATAAATATCTTTACTTTCCCCTTATTTCCCATGAAATTATGCTTACTTATCAAGTGCCTTTTATCTAGTTGTTTATGAGATTTTTGATTTCTCATCATTTTTTTATCTCTACATTTATCTAAGACTTTTTGCCCAGAATTTTCTACTATTTCCTTACCATACCCTCGCTTAACAAACATGCCTGCTGTATACTGCAACTCTCTCAAATAATATTGTCCTGATTACACAATTTATCTAATCCTAAAAATTCACCATATGGTACTGCAGAAATGAGGACGGGGAGATGGCAACTAGTGCCATATAGAAACATATTTCCCTCTTCTAATGTTTCTATGCACTGAAGTATAAATCTGTCCATCTACCAAACCGTATAAGTCCAAATCTAAAAAGGTAACCTGTACTCCTACTTTAACCCATCAAACTTAAAACCAAATCATTTAAACTGAATATCTTGAATAAACTACATCTTCGCCGCCATGACACAGAAAAATTAAATCAATGTAAAGAAACTACTTCATTACAAGCATCTTAATAACACATATTTGCAAGCATAAATGCATATACTACATATTAAGTCTCAAGGTTAATAGATTGTTTTAGCTTTTTTACATTGTATGGATGCCATTGAACTAATCAGCTCAAGCAGTGTTGAAGTTAAGAGGACAGTGCAATAGTGAAGAGATTACTGACATACAAGATAGGCAGACTACGGTCTAGTGAGATAGAGAAAGGACAGTAAGTTAAGAGGGACCATTTGATCAACAAACATAAAAAGAAGTTATGTCTTACCATAAGGGCCTCTTAAACCTGGTCGATTTCTTTGAAACAGTCACCAAGGCCATTGACGAGGGGAAGGTGGTCCACACAGCCTACCTGGACCTCGCAAAAGCCTTCGATACAATACCCCACTCGGGCATTATAGATAAGCTCACCAGCTTAAATATAAACCCTTATGTCACTAGATGGGTTGCAAACTGGCTCAAGGACAAAACCCACATGGTTAGAATTGCTGGAGCCATGTCAGACTCCAAACCAGTTACAAGTGACATCCCACAAGGCTCAGTCCTGGGACCTCTCTTGTTCGGTATATATTTCTCTGAGGTACAGGCCAACACGGAAGGACTGTGGCTGACCAAGTTCGCAGATGACTGCAAACTAGGCGCCATAATCGAATCTCCAGCCGACACAAGCATCCTACAAAAAGGCCTCATAGAAACAGACAACTGGTGCCAGAGCCATGGCCTCAAGATAAACACCAAAAAGTGTATAGTCATCCCCTTTGGCAAAAACAAAGTGCCCACAAATTACCACATAGGTGGTAATCCATTAAGTATGGAAGAAGTAATTAGGGACCTGGAGACCCAAGTTGATAGCAATCTCTCATTTGAAAACCATGTGGCCAATATGGTTAGAAAAACATTTTATATAGCCCACCTAATCATGAAGGGATTCACATCTAGATCAGGGGAGGTCATCGTGCCTCTTTACTCATCCCTCATCAGGCCCATAATTGAGTACAATGCCCCTTTTGGGATGTACCTTACCAGACACCTGCAGCAACTGGAAAGACCCCAAAAGTACCTCACCAAGAGGATCAAAGGGCTCAAACAGATGCCATATGCTGCCCAGTTAAAGAAACTCCAGCTCTACTCAGTGGCATACCGCCTGCTCAGAGGCGATCTGTGCCTGACTTATAAAGCCATGTCCAACCCGGAGTTAATGGACATGCTGCACCTCAGAAAATCCAAATCCCATCGAGCTACATGCTCGAGAGACTTGAACCTCAGCACTGAAATAAATAGGACATGCTGGAGGGACAGATTCATAACCCAGAGGCTCCCTTCACTCTGGAATAAAATCCCAGTCCAGGTTAGGCAGAGTCCCTCATTGACTCTCTTCAAGAGGAATCTTGATGAGTGGATGGGAGATCGTAGGTTTACCCTGGGTATAACTTCTGTGTCACTGTTAGACAGAGGCACGGTATAGTAACCTTGAAAAAGGGCATAGCAAAATTAATTTAAAATGGGTGGCGAAAGCCAAACACACTCTGGCTAGGCTTATAAATGCCCTAGGGTAGATAGCCTAGTATGAACCTATGAACCTATGTTGATCTTCATCCATTCATCGCCAATGGGTTTGGTTCCGAGAGTTGGCCTTGTACCAAAGCTCATGCCAGTCAAAAACTCTTGAGCTAAGATTTACCCATAATACCCATCTCCCTGTTACCTCAGATCAAGTTTGCCCTAACAAGTAAAGCAGAGGCAGTCTCCGAGCAAAAACCTTAGTCCAGGAAGTGGACCCAAATAACCCCTAGAAGCCTCTAGGAGGGGAAGGAGGGTGGGATGTGATGAATGGATGAAGATCAACAGCATAGATGGAACGTTAAGGTAAGGCATAACTTCTTTATCTGATGTTGTTAATCTTCATTCCATTCATCACCAATGGGACAGAGTCCCCAGCTACCTTATATCCATGGGTGGCCCTATGGAAGAACATTCCTGAGCACCATTGAAGCAAAGGATGCCCTTCCCCTGGAGACCAGATCCAACTTGTAATAAGTGATAAAGGTATGGTGGGAAGCCCACGTAGCTGCTGGACAGATGTCGTCCATTGAAGCTCTGGAGTAGAACATCACAGAAGTCGCCATTGATCTGGTGGAGTGAGCCCCGATGTTTGGAGGAACAGATTTCCTTTCTAAGTTATAAATGAAAATTATGCAGTCTCTGAGCCATTTGGATAGAGTCACTTTAGAGACTGACTTTCCCGTTTTTGAACCAGAAAAAGAAAGAAATAACTGGCCTTATTTCCTGATTGTTTTTGTAATAAATAAAACCTCAGTTGCCTGTGAACACCCAGTAAATGTAAACAATACTCTCCCTTGTTGGAAAAATTAGGAAAAAATACAGGCAAGTCAATAGTCTGATTAATGGAGAGCTCGGAAATTACTTTGGGCAGGAAGGAAGGATTGGTCCGTAGTGATACTCTGTCCTTGTGAAAATTCAAATAAGGATGCTGGGTACAAAGAGCTTTGAGCTCAGAAATGAGTCTGACTGAAGTTATAGCCACCAGAAAAAGAGATTTCCAGGGTAGGAAAGTGCAGTTGTGTACACTTACCATAAATGTAGATGTTCAAGTGTATTCACTGTTGCAGTCATCACACTTGGGTTATCTACCTGCAGGTAGCCCTCAGTTGGCCCGAATACCAGAGACTTAGTATTTCTGCATTGGTTGCTGTCACTTCAGGACTGATGTCAGGTTGTCAGGGGTATATAAACAGGCAGCCAACGCCATCAGTTTTTCTTGCCCCAAATGTCAGGAGCTCCCAAATAGGGAGCTAGGTTATGGTGGGGAAAACACCAACAGTAAAAAGTAAATACCAATACCAATCATAATAGCCATAGAGAGAAAAAAACAGGGCTGGAGAGAGGGAAACCAGGCTGCAACAGTGAATACACTCAAACATCTACATTTATGGTAAGTGTACACAACTGTACTATGATCTTCGTGTTTCACTGTTGCAGTCATCACACTTGGGTGGATTCCCAAACCTGAGGAAGGGTGGAGGCAGTTAAAAAGAGTTAGGGCTGGCTAGTAGGCCTTGCAAGACTGCTGTAGCAAAACCTGCACTGGATTTGGAAAAGATAGGCAGGTGGTAATGCTTGGTGAAGGTGTGTACAGAGCTCCAGGTAGCAGCCTCCAGGAGGTCCCTGGTAGGGACTCCCCTGAGAAGTGCTGTAGAGGTAGATGTAGCCCTAGTTGAATGTGTTCTGACCCCCTGAGGGATTGGATTTCCATGGTGCTTGTAGCAGAAATTGATGCAGTGTGCTATCCATTTGGAAATGGTTGAAATGGCCTTGCCCTCTGCCCCTGTTGCAAAGCTGAATAGCAACTGGTCAGATTTTCTGAAGGGCTTAGTCCTGTCAAGATAGAATCTGAGCTGTCTGTGAACATCTAAAGAGTGCAGGATCCTTTCCCCTTTATTTTGAGAATTAGGGAAGAAAGTTGGAAAATGGATGGATTGGTTGAGAGCCACACTGGACACCACTTTAGGCATAAAGGAGTAGTCCTGAGGAAAACTCTGTCAGCATGGAAAATAATGAAGGGTTTGTCAGCCATCAGTGCTTGTAGCTCAGGCACTCTTCTAGCTGAAGTGATGTCTAGAATCAAGGCTGTTTTCCAAGAGAGGAATTTTAACTCGGCTGAAGCAGCCAGTTCAAAGGGAGGATTATTAGCTTTTCCATTACAAAGTTAAGGTCCTAAGCAGGGGTGGGTGCTCTCCTTGGTGGCCTTAAGTTGTTTGCCCCTCTCAGGAACTGTTTGATTAGGGGGTGAGAAAATGGGGTGGCTCAGTGTTGTAATGAGCTGAGATGGTCGAGACATGGATCTTAATGGAGGAGAAGGTTAGGACTCTATGGAGTAATTCAGCTAGGTAATCCAGGATTAGGGGTAAGGAGGGCAGTGCTGTGTCCTCTTCTTTAGACTGAATCCAGGAACAATACCTTTTCCACTTATCAGCATAGGACTTCCTTTTACTGGGGCTTCTGGCTTCAAGGATAATGTCCAGCACCTGTTTGCTTAGGGTTGCTGATGCAGAATTCAAGGAATAAGCCAGGCTGCAAGATTTAGGGTTTGCAATTGTGGATGCAAAATCTGTCCCTCCTGCTGAGAGAGCAGAGTTGGGGTCTGATGTAGGTGCCAGGGTGGCACCATTGTCAGGCTGCACAGGAGTGAGTACCAGTACTGGCGTGGCCAGTCTGGGGGCAGTCAGAATTGTCCTTGGCCTGTCTTGTTTTATCTTGAGTAATACTCTTGTGAGAAAGGGCAGAGGGGGAAAGGCATAGACTGAGAGCTTTTCTCATAGAAAGGATAGGGCATCCACTTTCCAGGCCCTGCTGTGAGGATTCCTGGTGCAGAACTTGCTGAGCTGGTGGTTGTAGGGGGAGGCAAAGAGATCCATCTCTGGAGTCCCCCATTTCTGAATCAGAAGGTTGAAGGTGCTGGGTTCCAATTTCCACTCATGTGGGTCTAGGAGATTTCTGCTTAAATTGTCTGCCAGTGAGTTTTGCTTGGCTGGCAAGAACTGAGCTTGTAGGTGGACTTGGATGTCCAAGGCAGTGTGCCACAGGACCATGGCTAACTTGCAGAGTGGGTAGGAATGGGTTCCCCCCTGCTTGTTGATGTACCACATAACTGTGGTGTTGTCTGTTTTTATTAGAAGTTGTCCTGGAAAGAGTAGGGATCTGAAAGCTGTCCAGGTATTCTGTACAAATAGCATCTCTTTCTGGTTGATGTGCAGATTAATCTGACTTGGGCTCCAGTGGCCCTGAATACATTTGCCAGCCATGTGAGCTGCCCCCCAGGCATAGTCTGATGCATCTGTGGTCAGAGTCTGGGTGATGTGGGGTAGAGTGCATGTCTGTCCCTTGTTGTGGTTGCATGCTTCTGCCCACCAAAGGAACTCTGTCCTTAGACAGAGTATGATAGGAATGACTGTTTCCAGGTCCTGCGAATGTTGGCACCAAAGATTTTTTAAATAACATTGAAGTTTCCTCATATGCAGTCTTGCATATGGAATTAGCAGTATACATGAGGCCATGAACCCTAGGGCTTGCAGTATTTTTCTTGCAGATACCTGGGTTCTGGTGGCCATTTGTTTGAAGTAATTTGTCAGATAGACTTGCTTTTCTGACGTGAGGAATGCCATCTGGGAAGTTGTGTCCAAGCTTGCTACCAGGAATACAATCTTTTGACTGGGTACCAGTTGTGATTTCTTTTCGTTGATGGTGTACCCCAAGGAAGTGAGAAGGATTTTTACAAATGCCAGGTGCTGAAGCAGCAATTCCTGACTGTCCGCTTGAATCAGGCAGTCATCTAAGTATGGGTAAATTTGGATATCTCTCTGCCTGCAGTATGCAATGGCTGGACCCAGGCATTTTGTGAATACCCTGGGTGCAGTAGATAAGCCAAAGGGAAGTGCAGAGAACTAGTAATGCATAGACCCTGCCCTGAAATGTAGATACTTCCTGCATGACTCCCTCATAGGGATGTGCAGATAGGCTTCTTTTAAGTCTAGGTTGACTAACCAGGCATCCTTGGCTAACATAGGAAGAAGCTGTTGCAGGGTAAGCATTTTGAATTTTGGTACCACCAGGAAGGTGTTGAAAATTGAAAGATCCAGGTTTGGGTGCCAAGAGGCCTCTTTCCTGGGTACCAGGAAGAGTCTGGAGGTGAATCCTTGACCCCTCTGTTCTACTGGAACAGGCTGAATAGCTCTGATATTGAGCAGGGAAAGTACTTGGTTTTGAGCCTCTGCCCACTGGTTTGTGGGAAGGTCTGGAAACCCACTTGGGGTTGGCAGACAATGGAAATAAAATGTGTACCCCTGGGATACAATGTTGAGGACCCATCGGTCCTGGGTGATGGACATTCAGTTTTTTGCATGAAGGGCAAGTTTTCCTCCTAGGGGCACAAGCAGTTGGACAGGGCTGGGAAGTGGATTGAAGAAGTCATTGTGAGCTTTTTCTGTAAGGAGGTGGCTTACCACTCCCTGTTTTAGGGGTGGGGACACTCCATTGCTTAGATCTCTGCATACCCTGAGACTATTCTGGGTGGTCCATTTCTCCTGGGTCTTGTTTGAGAAGGCCTGGAGGGGGCTGGAAAAAAACAGTGTTTTGAAGGGCAATTCTTCTCTTCCTGTTCCAGACTATACCAGCCATTAAAGAGGAAAAATAACCTCTTTGCCACTAAAGAATAACTGCTAAGTATCACATGGGTTTCTCCTTGTGAGTGCTAGCCAAATCTCCAGAGAGGACAATACTAGCAACTTAAATGCATCAGTCCTAACAGTTGTCTGGATTAGCTCTTGGAGTGTAGTACTCTTAAGTTTGTTTCAGTTGACAGAGTCATCACCAAGGGCCAATGGATTCTGGTCATGGTCAATGTCGGCCATGTTACTCTTAAGTTTGTTTCAGTTGACAGAGTCATCACCAAGGGCCAATGGATTCTGGTCATGGTCAGTGTTGGCCAAGTTACTCATGTTTGTTTCAGTTGACAGAGTCATCACCAAGGGCCAATGGATTCTGGTCATGGTCAATGTCGGCCAAGTTACAAGTTCTTAGGCTGTACCTAAGGAAGAGCTACATTAAAAGACCAAACCATCTTGGGAGCTCTTGAGACAGGCACAGACTGTAATGATCAAAGGAGCCATAGAAGCTGTATGTTCAAACAGTGATTAGAGTCTTATTCCAGCTTCTTCTTTGTTCCAGAGAGGACAGGTTTTATTTGTATGTTTGGACCTCAGTGACTTAAACCAACACGTCTGGTTCCTCTGGTGTTCTATATAGCAATTCTGCATGTGGTCATGGCTGTCTTGCTGCAGTATGCTTAGATGATGTCACTGGACATAACAGATGCCTTCTGCTACATCAGTGTTTAGGATCTGTATAGATGATACTTCTGAGTCTATCCAGGTGGGCATAGCTTTCAATAGAAAGTGTTGTCATTTGCCCTTCTTCAGTGCTGAAGATCTTTGCTAGGGTGTTTTATTGGTTGCTAAAGCCTTGCAGAACTATTTTGATGTGTTCTCCCACTTAGATGACAGGCTTTTGCTGGTCCCATCAAGAAGTTCCAAAGTAACTTCCCTGAATTAATTACTTCCATGCCTGCAGTCCCTACCGATGACCATAAGCTGGAAGAATTCCTCCCTAATCCCACACAGGTTACTTTCATTGCTGCAGAGCTGTGCACTCTATAGGGCTGATCATTCCTGCCCATGTAGAGAACCCAGGTGGTTATGACCCCCTGGCATTCTGGGTGAGAGTGCAGTCCCAGTCTCAAGTCCTGTCCTGGAGTCTGCTATGTCTTCTGAACTTGATGGTTGCCACAGTCTTCACTGTGTTTTTTGCATACTCGAGGATGCAAATGAGATATCAGTAAGCTAACAGATGTCTTCCTGTTGTTAGAGCCTTATCACAAGCCTTAGAAGGATGCACAACTGAGATCCCTTCATTTGATCAGTGAATCAGATTGTCGAAATCCAAATGGTCGAGATCATATGCTGAACACTTTAGTTTGTCAAGCAGTTCTGGCTGAGATCTCAGTAGAGTAAGGATTGGGGAATTTGCCCTTTTCTCCAATGTAGTGCGATCTTGGAGTTGGCATATATAATTAGCAGGGAGTTTTGGGGCATGTAGGGGGGGGGCTCTCCCTGTAAAATCATTGTTTGTTTTGATTGCGGTTGTTTGGTTTCTTTTAGTTGATTGATGAACTAAATCGCTGAACATATGGTCTCGACCATATGGGTTTTGACAATCTGGTTCATCAATCAAACAAACTAGATCTTCACCCCCCGATAACCTGCTGGTCAGCCTTCCATTCCTTTAGGCAACCCTTTCCTAGGTATTAATGACAGATGTTTACTCACCTCTGTTCCTGTGCCTCACAAAAGAGAAGTCCACATCAAACATTTGGAATAATGAGCAATCATACTGTCTATGATGACCTGGGAGACAGTGCTGCTTCCAGGTTCACTACTTATCTGACATCAAAAAACACCAAAACAAAACAAATAGAATTCAGGAAAAAAAATAAGATCCAAGTTGCTCTACAAGAATTAGAGATGAAAGTTCATAGGTTCATAGGTAGCTACTAGGCTATTGACCCTAGGGCCTATATAAGCCTAGCCAAATGGTACCCTGGCTTTTGCCACCCAAGAAAATTATTTTCCTGTGACCCTGTCAAGCAGAGCCACAGAAGTGATTCCTGGGCTGAATTTCCTATCTCCCATCCAATCATCAAGATTTTTCTTGAAGAGTGCTAATGAGGAACTTTGTTTGCTATAGATAGGTAGTTTGTAGTGATATTAAAGTATAGAACTTAATACCCTAGGGGTTTAAATCAGGAAGTTAACTTATGTTTTTGAATATATTTAAATATTTGAAGGTATTTGCAAAGAAATATGTGTGTGTGTGTGTGTGTGTGTGTGTGTGTATATATATATATATATATATATATATATATATATATATATATATATATATATATATATATAATTTTGGTTAAATTGATTGATTGTTTAATTATGTAATTAACTGGGTTGTTTCCTCTATAAAAGGAACTAGTTAATATTTTGATGTTATATCCTAAGAAGGCGAATAGATGAGGTACCAGATTGGTAATAAAGCTATATGCTTGTAGAGTAACTTGGATCTTATTTGTTTTTTCTAGTTTCTCACTCCTTATGTGGTCAGGCTTTAAATTAGTAGTGTGGCATCTATAGAAGCAGAGAGTAAACAAGCATATCTTTTGCACAGATAGATGATGCATATATCTGCACAGTTGCCATAATGGTTAAGGTCTTCATCTCCCATACACAATGTGCAAGGTTCAATCCTGACCTCCGGCCAATGTTTCTGTGGAGTTTGTATATTCTCTCTGTATCTGTGGGATTCCTTCCACCTCCTCAAAACATAATATGTGTTTCCACAGTAAAGTTACCCAAAATTGAAAAGCGTCACGGACAGCAGCACAGATTCTGGGTGGTGCCTGTTGGATAAGAGTTTCATAGTCCAACCATTTTAGGTATCAAATGTGGTGCACAGTATCTGATAGATAGTAGAACAAGGATCACAGACTTCAAGCCTTATCATGGCTAGCCACTCAGGTGTATAAAAATTATCTCTAGGTGATTTGGTCATGTTGACTAATTTTGGCAAAAATGGGCATGGGTATTTGCTGATGTCAAGGGGGTTGAGGATCCAGACTACTGCAATCTGTAGCGGGAGAGATCTATGTGCCTCTGTTGGCCAGTGTGTGCCTGCAATAAAATCCACCAATCCTGGTTCAGGAAGCTAGTAGCTGGCTAATGTCTAGTTGCCCAGTTTGGGTTACTGGGAGAAATTTGTTGAGCAAAAGCTGGACATAAAGCCAGTCAACTTGCCAAAGATGATCTATGGCTTGCTACACTCAGTATAGGTTCATTGATCGAATGCAGCTTGGAGAAGGCTGCACATCTTGTGTATCCAGAAGACAAGAAGGAAGGACAATGCAGCAAAATCACCTGGCTTGGGCTACAGAGTCTATTACTCATGAGAAGGACAAACTAGACATGGTGTGGGAATTGTGTCAAGGGAGAGTCTTCTGAAGACATTGAGAGATATCATCAGAATTAGTAATAGACTCATGGCAACTTCATTGTTAAGATAGGGCAGTATTCATAATTTCAGCCTATGCCCCACAACAGGGTTATGACAGCAAGAAAAAGACTGAATTCAGGCAACAGTTGCAGGACCTACATGATAAAGCAGGACAACATGAGTTGGTGTTGATAATGGGGAACCTGAAAGCTCATATTGGGACAGACAGAGCAGGTTATGAGGACTGTCTGGGTCATATGGATGGAGCAATAAAAATAAAGAAGGAATGGCCATGCTACACTTCTCTCTGGCAAATGACTTGATCATAGCCAACACACGGTTGAGCAATAGAGACAGTTACAAGACCACATACAGCAGGGCCAGCATTAGGTAGACATCCTCCTAGTAATAATCAGAGATAGCAAAGTCATCCCCAAGAGAAACAGTCAGCCCACAGCATGAATAACTGGTGGCCACAATCAGCTGCAAGCAGTGGCCAGGGAAGGCTCTAAGGTCAGCGGAGACTAGGCTGAAGACCTGGAATTTGACTATAGTGAGAGTATGAGTTCAAAGAAATACTCAGGAGTCTAGCTCCTCAGGAAGAAAAAGAAATTGGTGAAGTGGAAGAAGAACAGTCATATCTAAAAATAGCATGTTTGAAGACTAAGCACTAGGTAGCATATCTACCACAAGAGGAGTGGTTTCTGGCCCAGAAATTGTAGTTTATTGACCATTTGGACAGTTTTTCCATCTCTTTAAACTTTCTGGTTTAAAAGCCCACATCTGCACTTGTTTCCCACCTTTCCTGTAACTAGTCTAGTCCAGATACAGATTTGCTGTATTCGGGACTGTTTGTAAGCTTCTGAGCCCCCCCAAGCCTTTCTGTGTTGGAGGGAAGCCTTCTAGCTTATCAGTGGGAGTGGTAAGCACTAGGTAGCCTATCTACCACAAGAGGAGTGGTTTCTGGCCCAGAAATTGTAGTCCATTGGCCGTTTGGGCAGTTTTTCCATTTCTTTCAACTTTCTGGTTTAAAAGCCAGCATTTGCATTTTTCCCGCCTTTCCTGTAACTAGTCTAGTCCAGATACAGATTTGCTGTATCCAGGACTGTATGTATGCTTCTGAGCCCACCAAGCCTTTTTGTGTTAGAGGGAAGCCTTCTAGCTTATCTGTGGGAGTGGTATGCACTAGATATCCTATCTACCACAAGAGGAGTGCTTTCTGGCCCAGAAATTGTAGTTTATTGACCATTTGGGCAGTTGTTCCATCTCTTTCAACCTTCTGGTTTAAAAGTCCATGTTTGCGCTTGTTTCCCACCTTTCCTATAACTAGTCTAGTAAAGATACAGATTTGCTGTATCCAGGACTGTTTGTAAGCTTCTAAGTGGTGCCAAAGTCTGCTCTTCAATTTTTCCCTTAGATCTACTAGTTCTCTCCTCTCCTGCACTTTCACTAGCTTATTAGTCTAGCACTTTACCAGGCTTCTTGTAGCACACAAAAGTGCTACCAGCACTAAATGTTCTACAAGGAAACAGCTCCAGTACCTACTATTAATGTCTACCCCTGCAGGCATGTCTAGAGGTCAGTTCCCTGTGCATTCTCCTATTAGCCTGGTGAACTTGGGCATTCTGAGGCAATGTAGCAACTGCCTCATGTACACTGACAACCCTCTCCTCTTACCTGCCAACACTCAGACTTGCGAGAGATGCACTTATATATCCAAATTGGAAGCCACGTACTCTCCAGCCAAGACTGGAATAGCTGGTCAAGAGGAGAAGGTCAACACTTGCACCACGCCACATGGAACACATAGCCCTGAGCAGCATCCTACCATCACCCAGAATGATACCACAGTACAAGCAGAAAATGATTGATTTCAACAATTGGCTAAGCTTCTGGTGTCATTCTAAGGGGATCCAGCATCTGCCTTGGATGACATGATTAACAGACCTCGATGCTTTGCCAAAGATGGCCTGCATCTGTCATCCCTGGGCTTCTAGATACTGGCCAAGGCTCTTGCCACCCCTTTAGTGCCTTTTTTAGGTGGTGTTCCAAATACTAAATTACCACCGTAACAGCTACAAACAAATGCAGTCTGAGGGTCATGCTGCTCAACACTAGAAGTCTAAACCTCAAAATGCACACACTCAAAACCCTCTTTAAAATGGAGAACATCGACATTTGTACCGTAACAGAGACCTGGTTCAAGGCAGTGGAAAGCACCCCTGCACTACCAGGCTATGACTCATTCCACACCTTTTGGCCCCAGAACTTGGACCGAAGCTTCAAAGGAGGTGGTGTTTCCATATTCATAAAGGATGCGCACACCTTCAGACTAGTAGCCCAATATAATGCATCTGAGATACTTCAGGTGCAGCTAACATTGGGTAAGACAGCGATTCAGGTTGTAGCTTGCTATAAGTCCCCAACCATGTCCCAAGACTTGCACTCCACGTTCCTATGCACCCTGGAGAATATTACGGTCCAACCTAACACTTTCATACTGGGTGACTTCAACTACCCCTCCATTAACTGGGAAAACTACTCATGTACTAAGACACTTGCCCAACATTTCCTGGAATTTATTAATTCCAATGCCCTGGACCAGCTCATTCTTACCCCCACTAGAGGTAGCAACTCCTTGACCTGGTCATTACTAACATGGGCGACCATTGCTCTACACCAATAGTCAACTCCTCCCTGGTTAGATCCAACCACAAACTAATCACCTTGGAAATCCCCATCCCTCCCATCCTCCCTACAAAGGTAACCGCCATGAAAAACTTCTTCAAAGCTAACTTTGGGCTCCTAAAAATAGAGGTGGCTAACTTCATGACACCCATGCAAATGGAGCTCAGTTGCATGACTGCTGAATCATACACCAATGCACTGTATGAACACGTACACAAATGCATGGATCTCGCCATACCCAATGGAACCAAGACACTCTCTTCCAAAAAAAGGAAGCCAATCTGGTGGTCTCCTGCCATAAACAAACTCTACAACAGAAGGAGTAGACTGTTGCGGAATAAGGTGAAGTCCCAAGACTGGAAAAACTCCCTTATCAGCCCTCATCAAATCCTCTAAAGCTAGCTATGAAAACAGAATTGCAGTAGATAGTAAAGACAACCACAAGGCCTTTTATAGTTATGTCAAGAATCTCCACATCATTACCCAGATTTGCTCTGAGCTACTGCACAATGATACCTCTTATACCGAGCCAACAGATATTGCCAATATACTGGCCGACAGATTCAGTGCCAACTTTACCCCCCCCCCCCTCACCAAGGGACCAGTCACAATAGCAGTAGATTGCCAGGCACCCAGTATTATTGCTGCACAGGTTAAAACAGCACTGTCCAAGGCCAATAATACAGCTTCTATGGGACCTGACAATATACCTGGCTGTGTTCTACATGAACTACAGAGTGAACTGGCACCTCACCTGTGTGCCCTGTTCAATCACAGCTTTGCCTCAGGCTTTGTCCATACCGAATGGCACACTGCTACAGTCATCCCTTTCCACAAAGAAGGAGTGACTACAGACCCTGGGAGCTATTGCCCCATTAGCCTCACGAGTCTGATATGCAAAGCTATGGAATGCATCATCATGGACCTAATAAACAAGGATACAGGGAATCTCCAAACTCTGGATCCCACACAGTTTGGTTTTATGAAGGGTAGATCATGCCTGCTCAACTTGATCAACTTCTTGGAGTCAGTCATTAGAGCTGCGGATGAAGGCACAGTGGTTCATACAGCATACCTTGATCTGGCCAAGGCCTTTGATACCATTCCCCACTCAGGAATCATAGAAAAACTTACTAGGCTAGGCATCAACCCCTATATCACTAGGTGGGTTGCAAACTGGCTCACAGGTAGAAACAACAGTATGAAAGTAGCTGACTCCAAGTCAGACTGCCGACCAGTCATGAGGGTTTGGTCCTGGGTCCTCTCCTGTTTGGTATCTACTTCTCTGAAGTCCAGGCCAACACAAAGGGAATCTGGCTGACAAAGTTCGCAGACGATTGTAAATTGGAAGCTATTATTAACTCCCCGAGTGATGTTGACATCCTACAGAAAGGCCTCACTGAGACCAACGACTGGTGTCAGAACCATGGCCTTAAGCTCAATGCCAAAAAATTTCATCATCCCTTTTGGGAAAAACCCGATTCCCATGAATTACCACATTAATGGCAGTCCATTGAACACAGAAGGTGTTATAAGAGATCTGGGAACACAGGTTGACAGCAACCTCTCTTTTGACCACCGCATTGCCACTGTGGTCAGAAAGTTCTTGAATGTGGCACATCTCATTACTAAGGGTTTTGCATCCAGGAAGAAAGAGGTCATTGTCTCCTCTACTCTTCCCTCATTAGGCCAGTCATTGAGTACAATGCCCCATTTGGCATGTACCTCACTAAACACCTGCAACAACTGGAGAGGCTGCAAAAGTACCTCACAAAGAGGATCCTAGGCCTTAAACATCTGTCCTATATGGACAGACTAAAAAAACTCCAACTATTCTCCATCTCATATCGCCTACTAAGAGGCGATCTCTGCTTGACTTACAAAGCCATGTCTGACCCAGCTCTGTTTGAAATGCTACATCTAAAGAAATCCCAATTCCTCCATGCCACACACTCCAGAAACCTCAACGTCATTACCACAATCAACAGAACATGCTGGAGGGACAGGTTCATAACCCAGAGACTGCCAATGCTATGGAATAGACTTCCCATACATGTCAAGCAGAGCACCTCACTGGCCCTCTTCAAGAGAAATCTTGATGAGTGGATGGGAAATAGAATATTCACCCCACGGATCACTCCAGTGGCTTTACTCAACAGAGTCACTGGGAGCTAGGGTCGGGTGGCATGATGCCAGGGTAATTCTATGGGCTAGGCTTGTAAAGGCCCCAGGGCCATTAGCCTAGTACACACCTATGAATCTATGAACTATATATTCTGCCCTTCATAGTATATTCGGGCAGTTTATATTATAGTTATATGGTTTCATAGGTTCATAGGTTGGTACTGGGCTATCTGCCCAAAGGCATATATTAGCCCAGCCATGTTGTGCGGTATTCACCGCCCTTTTAGTAGTTCTCTAGACCCTTGTACTAGCAGCTAGTACCCTTGGCCCCTATCTAGTAATGCTGTTGGTGTGATCCCCGGTGTGAACTTTCTGTTACCCATCCACTCATCAAGGTTCCTCTTGAAGAGTGATAGTGAGGGGCTCTGTCTTATGTAGATTGGGACCCTGTTCCATAGTAAGGGAAGTCTCTGCGAAGGGAATCTATCCCTCCAGCATGTTCTATTCATTGTTGTGTTGATGTTTATATCCCTAGAGCGTGTAGCTCGAGTAGATTTGGTTTTGCTAAGATGGAGCATGTTCAACAATTCTGGGTTGGACATGGCTCTGTACGTTAGGCAGAGATCGCCTCTGAGAAAGCGGTATGCAACAAAGAACAGTCTTAGCTTTTTCAATCGTGCTGCACAGGGCAACTGTTTGAGGCCAGTAATCCTCTTGGTTAGGTACCTCTGTGGTCTCTCCAGCTGCTGGAGATGTCTAGCCAGGTACATTCCAATTGGTGCATTGTACTCAATAATGGGTCTGATGAGGGAAGAGTAGAGGGGCACCATTACATCCTTAGATCTTGATGCAAACCCTTTCGTGATCAGATGGGTCACATAGAAGGATTTTCTAACCACTTTGGCAACATGGTTATCAAAGGAAAGCTGACTATCTACTTGGGTCCCTAGATCCCTTATTTCTTCTTCAGATTTCAGGGGATTACCTCCTATGTTGTAGTTTGCAGGTACTCTGTTTTTCCAAAGGGGATTACTACGCATTTTTTTGCATTTAGCTTGAGACCATGGCTTTGACACCATGCATCAGTCTCATTTAGGCCCTTCTGGAGGATGTCCATGTCGGCCGGAGACTCTATTATAGCACCCAGTTTGCAGTTTTCAGCATTTATTGATCTGTTGCTGCCACCTAGTGGAGTTTTATTTTATAACAGTTACAATAACTTGTTTTACAGCATTATAGCAACTCTCAGGAAGTGATGTAACTCAGTCAAGCAGCAGCTTCTTTTTACTTCTAGCCCTTATGGAGTGCAGACCTGACCTTCTTTCCTCAGGCTCTGGCAATCACATCACCTGTGAATAATTTGTATGCTATAATTCTTTTGTATTTAGATGTGCTGTATATTGTTGCACATATACTGATGTGTGGCTATTTGTATCGTGTTGCAGTTTTACAGTATTAAAGTTAAGGAATCTCAGTAAAGCTACAGGAAACCCTGGTTCTTTCACTTATTGGATTTTTTTTAAAGCATTAAGCTGTCTATTTAGCTGTACTAAGCATTATACAGTGCTGTGAGAATGGAACAGTAAAAAGGTGATCCCTGCAGACCTGAATACACGCAGTCACTGCACTATAAACATGAGTCTGAAATCAGGGAAGAAGTATAAATCTGAGGGTATGCCCCCCACAACACACCATGGCAGGGAGAACAGTGCTAGTGTCCAGCAAGATGCTGCATAGTCACATATCTTCGAATCATCAAGATCCAGTAAGATGTCCTCGGCATATTCTCTAGCAATCAGAGCATGCAGCAAAGCAGAGGCAGCATGTGTGCAACTGGCATTTGCCAAAAAAGAAGCCATCATGATGCGACAGAAGGCTGAAAAAGAATGAGAAAAAGCAGAATTAGAAGCTAACCTGCATATTCTTCAATGCCAGAGCGAAGCTGCTGCGATAGCAGCAGAAGCTGCCGCCTACTTAGAAGCAGATTCATCAGTAAGAAAGATAACTCACAAAGAACTAGAAGTCTCAGAAAAACCCTTCTCCTCTATTGAACGTACAACTGAGTATGTCCAGAAACTTACTAGCATGTATGCAAGCCAACAGTCACCTAAAATTGTGCAAGCAGAATCCAGCCCAAAGCCAGCAGATGTTCCGCATATGCCTGGTCAGCCTTGTGATGTCAGCAGTGTCAGACCAACAAAAGAACAACCTCCAGACCTCCTAGAAACAGAAATCAAGACTCCTACTACCACAGCCTAAAATTACATGCTTGAACACCAAAACATACAAGATGTCACAAAGTATCTTAGCCACAAAGAAATGGTTAACTCGGGTTTCATCAAGTTTGACAACTGTCCTGAAAACTATTGGGCATGGAAGTCCTCCTTTCTGAGTGCAACTAGAGATTTAAATTTATCAGCTGCAGAAATGCTGGACTTAATGATAAAATGGCTGGGTAAAGGAGTGAGCAGAGCATACAGAAAGCATGTGCAGAGTACACTTATTTAACCCTTTGGCAGGACTCAACATGGCATGGCAGAGACTGGAAGAAAGGTATGGCTCACCTGAAGCAATTGAAGGTGCTCTACTGAAAAAGCATGAAGTCTTCCCCAAGTTTAGCAATAAAGATAATGCAAAACTACAACAACTGGGTGATCTTCTTCTAGACATAGAGTATGCTAAAGAGGAGGGCTATTTGCCAGGACTTTCATAGTTAGACACTGCTCATTGTACTAATCCAATACTGGCGAAACTACCATATACCCTGCAACAAAAGTGGATATCTGTCAGAGCTAAATACAAAGAGGAAAACAAAGTAGCTCCCCCCCTTCTTGTATTTTCTAGGTTTGTCAGCAGCAAGCAAAGATCAGGAGTGACCTCAGCTTTGGCTTTTATCAGCAGCATTAATCAGCCATCCAGACCAGAAAAGCCTTCCAGACCTCATGGTAAGACTTCTGTGTTCACACACAAAACAATTGTACTTTCAAAGGCCACAAACTGTCAAGACAGCAGCAAGATGAACATTATAGAAAGCCCTGACAGACAATGCCCAATTCACCAAAAGCCTCATCCTTTGAAAAAGTGCAAAGGGTTTAAAGGTAAGCCTATTGAGAAGAGAATGTCCTTTCTTAAACAAAATGACATCTGTTTCCAAGTGCTGCGAATCTACTAAGCATATAGATAAAGACTGTAAAATATCAGTTAAATGCTCAAAATGCCACAGTGAGACACACATTGCAAGCTTTACACTCTGATCCACCTCCACAACCAGCAATAAACTTTTATACAGAAACTTGCAGAATATACACTGATGAGAGAATATACTTTGCAGCACTTGTCTTTAAGAGCAGTAACCAATAACTTTTTATAATAAACCAAACGGAAACACGTTGCAGCTTAAAAGTACTGTTCCAACTTTACTTCTCATATAGTACAGATGATGTGAGAGATATAACATTTACCTTAGGACTTGTGTCCCTACCATACCTCTAACATAGCTGAATTTATACAGCTCTTTATATACACTTTTTAGTCATGCATAAACATATTTTTGAGGAAACACATTGTTCTGTATTCTATTTTGGAGAATTGCTTATCCTGTAGAAACAATACTAAGCTTCCTTGTTTAACAATGTCTTGTAAGAGACCAGCTTTTCTGACAGTGTGAATATCCTGTAACAGTGTCCTGATGTCCATGTAGAAAAACATATTTTTGAGAAAACACATTGTCAGAGATCAGCTTTTCTGACAGTGTGAACATCCTGTATTTTATTTGGATCTTTGTATAAAAAAACATCTGTTCCTGTGTCATATCCTGTTTTTCCATGCAGAAAAACATATTTTTGAGAAAACACATTGTCACAGTGTCATAAACATATCCTGTTGTTTTAGGAAACATATTGTGTCCATTTTTATATGCAGAATAACATGTCAGTGTTCTTTAAAAGCAGATTTTGCATTTTTGTTCTTGCATACATCCTGTTTGAGTCTGTAAGGGAAAAATGTCCATTCTTTAAAAGCAGATTTTGTATTTTTGCTCTTGCATACATCCTGTTTGAGTCTGTAAGGGAAGAATGTCCATTCAGCAGATTCCTTTTCCAAGCCATGGTCATTTAGTATGACTGCTGATCACATATTACTAAACTTTGTTTCTGCATTTAAGCAAGCCTTTTCTTTCAGCATATTTACAACATAATTAATTTCAGATTTATATTCATAAAATCTAACAAGACCTCGATGCTTTGCCAAAGATGGCCTGCATCTGTCACCCCTGGGCTTCTGGATACTGGCCAAGGCTCTTGCCACCCCTTTAGTGCCTTTTTTAGGTGGTGTTCCAAATACTAAATTACCACTGTAACAGCTACAAACAAATGCAATCTGAGGGTCATGCTGCTCAACACTAGAAGTCTAAACCTCAAAATGCACACACTCAAAACCCTCTTTAAAATGGAGGACATCGACATTTGTACCGTAACAGAGACCTGGTTCAAGGCAGTGGAAAGCACCCCTGCACTACCAGGCTATGACTCATTCCACACCTTTTGGCCCCAGAACTTGGACCGAAGCTTCAAAGGTGGTGGTGTTTCCATATTCATAAAGGATGCGCACACCTTCAGACTAGTAGCCCAATATAATGCATCTGAGATACTTCAGGTGCAGCTAACATTGGGTAAGACAGCGATTCAGGTTGTAGCTTGCTATAAGTCCCCAACCATGTCCCAAGACTTGCACTCCACGTTCCTATGCACCCTGGAGAATATTACGGTAAACCTAACACTCTCATACTGGGTGACTTCAACTACCCCTCCATTAACTGGGAAAACTACTCATGTACTAAGACACTTGCCCAACATTTCCTGGAATTTATTAATTCCAATGCCCTGGACCAGCTCGTTCTTACCCCCACTAGAGGTAGCAACATCCTTGACCTGGTCATTACTAACATGGGCAACCATTGCTCTACACCAATAATCAACTCCTCCCTGGTTAGATCCAACCACAAACTAATCACCTTGGAAATCCCCATCCCTCCTTCCCTCCCTACAAAGGTAACCGCCATGAAAAACTTCTTCAAAGCTAACTTTGGGCTCCTAAAAATAGAGGTGGCTAACTTCATGACACCCATGCAAACGGAGCTCAGTTGCATGACCGCTGAATCATACACCAATGCACTGTACGAACACGTACACAAATGCATGGATCTCGCCATGCCCAATGGATCCAAGACACTCTCTTCCAAAAAAAGGAAGCCAATCTGGTGGTCTCCTGCCATAAACAAACTCTACAACAGAAGGAGTAGACTGTTGCGGAATAAGGTGAAGTCCCAAGACTGGAAAAACTCCCTTATCAGCCTTCATCAAATCCTCTAAAGCTAGCTATGAAAACAGAATTGCAGTAGATAGTAAAGACAACCACAAGGCCTTTTATAGTTATGTCAAGAATCTCCACATCATTACCCAGATTTGCTCTGAGTTACTGCACAATGATACCTCCTATACCGAGCCAACAGATATTGCCAATATACTGGCTGACAGATTCAGTGCAAACTTTACCCCCCCCCCCCTCACCAAGGGACCAGTCACAATAGCAGTAGATTGCCAGGCACCCAGTATTATTGCTGCACAGGTTAAAACAGCACTGTCCAAGGCCAATAATACAGCTTCTATGGGACCTGACAATATACCTGGCTGTGTTCTACATGAACTACAGAGTGAACTGGCACCTCACCTGTGTGCCCTGTTCAATCACAGCTTTGCCTCAGGCTTTGCCCATACCGAATGGCACACTGCTACAGTCATCCCTTTCCACAAAGAAGGAGTGACTACAGACCCTGGGAGCTATCGCCCCATTAGCCTCACGAGTCTGATATGCAAAGCTATGGAATGCATCATCATGGACCTAATAAACCAGAATACAGGGAATCTCCAAACTGGATCCCACACAGTTTGGTTTTATGAAGGGTAGATCATGCCTGCTCAACTTGATCAACTTCTTGGAGTCAGTCATTAGAGCTGCGGATGAAGGCACAGTGGTTCATACAGCATACCTTGATCTGGCCAAGGCCTTTGATACCATTCCCCACTCAGGAATCATAGAAAAACTTACTAGGCTAGGCATCAACCCCTATATCACTAGGTGGGTTGCAAACTGGCTCACAGGTAGAAACAACAGTGTGAAAGTAGCTGACTCCAAGTCAGACTGCCGACCAGTCATGAGGGTTTGGTCCTGGGTCCTCTCCTGTTTGGTATCTACTTCTCTGAAGTCCCAGCCAACACAAAGGGAATCTGGCTGACAAAGTTCGCAGATGATTGCAAATTGGAAGCTATTATTAACTCCCCGAGTGATGTTGACATCCTACAGAAAGGCCTCACTGAGACCAACGACTGGTGTCAGAACCATGGCCTTAAGCTCAATGCCAAAAAATGTCATCATCCCCTTTGGGAAAAACACGATTCCCATGAATTACCACATTAATGGTAGTCCATTGAACACAGAAGGTGTTATAAGAGATCTGGGAACACAGGTTGACAGCAACCTTTCTTTTGACCTCCGCATTGCCACTGTGGTCAGAAAGTTCTTGAATGTGGCACATCTCATTACTAAGGGTTTTGCATCCAGGAAGAAAGAGGTCATTGTCTCCTCTACTCTTCCCTCATTAGGCCAGTCATTGAGTACAATGCCCCATTTGGCATGTACCTCACTAAACACCTGCAACAACTGGAGAGGCTGCAAAAGTACCTCACAAAGAGGATCCTAGGCCTTAAACATTTGTCCTATATGGACAGACTAAAAAAACTCCAACTATTCTCCGTCTCATATCGCCTACTTAGAGGCGATCTCTACTTGACTTACAAAGCCATGTCTGACCCAGCTCTGTTTGAAATGCTACATCTAAAGAAATCCCAATCCCTCCATGCCACACACTCCAGAAACCTCAACGTCATTACCACAATCAACAGAACATGCTGGAGGGACAGGTTCATAACCCAGAGACTGCCAATGCTATGGAATAGACTTCCCATACATGTCAAGCAGAGCACCTCACTGGCCCTCTTCAAGAGAAATCTTGATGAGTGGATGGGAAATAGAATATTCACCCCACGGATCACTCCAGTGGCTTTACTCAACAGAGGCACTGGGAGCTAAGGTCGGGTGGCATGATGCCAGGGTAATTCTATGGGCTAGGCTTGTAAAGGCCCCAGGGCCATTAGCCTAGTACACACCTATGAATCTATGAACTATATATTCTGCCCTTCATAGTATATTTGGGCAGTTTATATTATAGTTATATGGTTTCATAGGTTCATAGGTTGGTACTGGGCTATCTGCCCAAAGGCATATATTAGCCCAGCCACGTTGTGCGGTATTCACCGCCCCTTTAGTAGTTCCCTAGACCCTTGTACTAGCAGCTAGTACCCTTGGCCCCTATCTAGTAATGCTGTTGGTGTGATCCCCTGTGTGAACTTTCTGTTACCCATCCACTCATCAAGGTTCCTCTTGAAGAGTGATAGTGAGGGGCTCTGTCTTATGTAGATTGGGACCCTGCATGCTCTATTCATTGCTGTGTTGAGGTTTATATCCCTAGAGCGTGTAGCTCGAGTAGATTTGGTTTTGCTAAGATGGAGCATGTTCAAAAATTCTGGGTTGGACATGGCTCTGTACGTTAGACAGAGATCGCCTCTGAGAAAGCGGTATGCAACAAAGAACAGTCTTAGCTTTTTCAATCGTGCTGCATAGGGCAACTGTTTGAGGCCAGTAATCCTCTTGATTAGGTACCTCTGTGGTCTCTCCAGCTGCTGGAGATGTCTAGCCAGGTACATTCCAATTGGTGCATTGTACTCAATAATGGGTCTAATGAGGGAAGAGTAGAGGGGCACCATTACATCCTTAGATCTTGATGCAAACCCTTTCGTGATCAGATGGGTCACATAGAAGGATTTTCTAACCAATTTGGCAACATGGTTATCAAAGGAAAGCTGACTATCTACTTGGGTCCCTAGATCCCTTATTTCTTCTTCAGATTTCAGGGGATTACCTCTTATGTTGTAGTTTGCAGGTACTCTGTTTTTTCCAAAGGGGATTACTACGCATTTTTTTGCATTTAGCTTGAGACCATGGCTTTGACACCATGCATCAGTCTCATTTAGTCCCTTCTGGAGGATGTCCATGTCCGCCGGAGACTCTATTATAGCACCCAGTTTGCAGTTTTCAGCATTTATTGATCTGTTGCTGCCACCTAGTGGCGTTTTATTTTATAACAGTTACAATAACTTGTTTTACAGCATTATAGCAACTCTCAGGAAGTGATGTAACTCAGTCAAGAAGCAGCTTCTTTTTACTTCTAGCCCTTATGGAGTGCAGACCTGACCTTCTTTCCTCAGGCTCTGGCAATCACATCACCTGTGAATAATTTGTATGCTATAATTCTTTTGTATTTAGATGTGCTGTGTATTGTTGCACATATACTGATGTGTGGCTATTTGTATCGTGTTGCAGTTTTACAATATTAAAGTTAAGGAATCTCAGTAAAGCTACAGGAAACCCTGGTTCCTTCACTTATTGGATTTTTTAAAGCATTAAGCTGTCTATTTAGCTGTACTAAGCATTATACAGTGCTGTGAGAATGGAACAGTAAAAAATTGATCCCTGCAGACCTGAATACACGCAGTCACTGCACTACAAACATGAGTCTGAAATCAGGGAAGAAGTATAAATCTGAGGGTATGCCCCCCACAACACACCATGGCAGGGAGAACAGTGCTAGTGTCCAGCAAGATGCTGCATAGTCACATATCTTCGAATCATCAAGATCCAGTAAGATGTCCTCGGCATATTCTCTAGCAATCAGAGCATGCGGCAAAGCAGAGGCAGCATGTGTGCAACTGGCATTTGCCAAAAAAGAAGCCATCATGATGCGACAGAAGGCTGAAAAAGAATGAGAAAAAGCAGAAGTAGAAGCTAACCTGCATATTCTTCAATGCCAGAGCGAAGCTGCTGCGATAGCAGCAGAAGCTGCCGCCTACCTAGAAGCAGATTCATCAGTAAGAAAGATAACTCACAAAGAACTAGAAGTCTCAGAGAAACCCTTCTCCTCTATTGAACGTACAACTGAGTATGTCCAGAAACTTACTAGCATGTATGCAAGCCAACAGTCACCTAAAATTGTGCAAGCAGAATCCAGCCCAAAGCCAGCAGATGTTCCGCATATGCCTGGTCAGCCTTGTGATGTCAGCAGTGTCAGACCAACAAAAGAACAATCTCCAGACCTCCTAGAAACAGAAATCAAGACTCCTACTACCACAGCCTAAAAATTACATGCTTGAACACCAAAACATACAAGATGTCACAAAGTATCTTAGCCACAAAGAAATGGTTAACTCGGGTTTCATCAAGTTTGACAACTGTCCTGAAAACTATTGGGCATGGAAGTCCTCCTTTCTGAGTGCAACTAGAGATTTAAATTTATCAGCTGCAGAAATGCTGGACTTAATGATAAAATGGCTGGGTAAAGGAGTGAGCAGAGCATGCAGAAAGCATGTGCAGAGTACACTTATTTAACCCTTTGGCAGGACTCAACATGGCATGGCAGAGACTGGAAGAAAGGTATGGCTCACCTGAAGCAATTGAAGGTGCTCTACTGAAAAAGCATGAAGTCTTCCCCAAGTTTAGCAATAAAGATAATGCAAAACTACAACAACTGGGTGATCTTCTTCTAGACATAGAGTATGCTAAAGAGGAGGGCTATTTGCCAGGACTTTCATAGTTAGACACTGCTCATTGTACTAATCCAATACTGGCGAAACTACCATATACCCTGCAACAAAAGTGGATATCTGTCAGAGCTAAATACAAAGAGGAAAACAAAGTAGCTCCCCCCCTTCTTGTATTTTCTAGGTTTGTCAGCAGCAAGCAAAGATCAGGAGTGACTTCAGCTTTGGCTTTTATCAGCAGCATTAATCAGCCATCCAGACCAGAAAAGCCTTCCAGACCTCATGGTAAGACTTCTGTGTTCACACACAAAACAATTGTACTTTCAAAGGCCACAAACTGTCAAGACAGCAGCAAGATGAACATTATAGAAAGCCCTGACAGACAATGCCCAATTCACCAAAAGCCTCATCCTTTGAAAAAAAGTGCAAAGGGTTTAAAGGTAAGCCTATTGAGAAGAGAATGTCCTTTCTTAAACAAAATGACATCTGTTTCAAGTGCTGCGACTCTACTAAGCATATAGATAAAGACTGTAAAATATCAGTTAAATGCTCAAAATGCGACAGTGAGACACACATTGCAGCTTTACACCCTGATCCACCTCCACAACCAGCAGAGACGGTAGAAGCCAGGAAAGATCAGGGCAGGGAGTAACAAGAGGATGCACCTTCTTCAGTAATGTCTAAGTACACTGAAATCTGCGGCTAAGGTAAAAATCCACGGTCATGTTCTAAAATCTGCTTAATGACTGTGTATCCCAGTGGGAAAAGAGACAAAACAGTAAAGATGCATGCAGTTCTTGATGAGCAGAGCAACAGATCACTTGCAAGGTCAAACTTTTTTGATATCTTTAACATTAAAACAACTGTAGCTCCATATACTCTAAAGAGGTTTGCCATCAAAATGTCGTATATCAGTTACGCGACCTTGGAAGGGTGAAAGGCACTTTCCCGAGGTGTCATAATATTGATTTTAAAAATGACGAATCCACAAGAGTGAATGCTAGTGTGCATTCGCTGTTGTGGATTTGTTATTTTGAATGGAGATTGCACTATAGTGGGGATCGAGAAATTTACCCTTTCCTTCACTGTAGGGTGATGTCTGAGTTTGCATATGTAAGTAGCGGGGGTTTGAGGGGTGCAGGGGGGCTTGCCCCCCTGCAAAACATTTGTAACACATAACCGGAAGTGTAGGTATTTTCAGTAAAGTCAACATTCCTGAGTTGGTGACTTTCCTTAATTCCCACTTTCGGTTATATGAACAATCGGTTATTGGATTTTACGACATTTCGAGTTGCAAGATTTTTATAGTAAACCCTCTAAAGACATGCACAGGCATTATGGAAACTGCAGGCAGAAGAGCCACAGACTTTGTTATTGAGTCTTTTGATAAGAAAAAATGATAGAGTGTGATGGTACCTGATGACAAATCAGAAATTCCTTCTCCAGAGTGGCTCATCATCATCCTCACCTGCACCCAATTGCTCACCTCATTCCAGCTGTTAATTCTGGTGCTTCTATCCTTTTGCTTCTTGGAAGAGACATTTTAGAAGTACACAAAGTGCATGAGCAAATTAATGGACCAGTCAACATCCCTTATTCTCAGACACCCAATTTGGGGTGGGTTATTGTAGAAGAAGTTTGCCTGGGATTTGCTCACCAGCCAAACAGCATCAGTTCTTTAAAGATGTCTGTATTTGCAAATGGATGCACTTCTTTTTTCAGTCCATTCCAGTACAATTTCATTGTTAAAGAAAGATTTGATAACTTTACCCAGGTTTGGGACTGTTCTTCACACAGCGAAGAAGATGTAAGCTTCAACACAGAAACTGATAATCTAGGGTTTCAGTGTTCCAGAAATGAAAGGATGATGATAAACAAGCCCTGCCCACAGAAGACCAAGCCTTTCTCCAGATCATGGATAGAGAGACTTAACAGGATGATAATAACAGCTGGGTGGCCCCTCTGCCTTTTCACACACCCAGATTTCATTTACCTTGTAAGAGAGAACAAGCTATGAAATGCCTGAACTCTGTTCATAGAACCTTACAAAGAAAGCCAGAGGTAAAAAGAGATTTCATAGGCTTCATTAAAAGAATGCTGGATAATATTCACGCTGAAATTGCAGGACCACTGGATCAAGGTAAAGAACACTGATATCTGCCAATGTTTGGTGTTTACCACCCACACAAACCTGATTAAATAAGAGTTGTGTTTAATTCCAGTGCAAAGTGTGAAGGTATTTCTTTAAATGATGTACTGTTAAGTGGCCCTGATCTAAACAATACACTACTAGGGGTCCTCATGTGTTTTAGCAAAGAGCCCATAGCCTTTACAGCTGATGTGCAGCAGATGTTTTACTGTTTTCTGGTGAGAGAGGACCTCCGAGATTATTTACGTTTTCTCTGGTACAAAGATCATGATATAGACAAAGAAGCAGTGGAGTACAGAATGAGAGTACATGTCTTCAGCAACAGATGCTCCCCTGCTGTGGCTATATACTGTATGCATAAAACTGACTTAGAAAGTGCTGAACATTATGGACAAGATGCCAAGCACTTTGTGTTGAGACATTTCTATGTAGATGAAGGAGTTGCCTCGGCTAGCACTCCTGAGATAGCAATTGGCATTCTCAACAAAACAAAACAGATGCTGGCAGAATCTAATCTGCGACTTCATAAGATCACTTCCAACAGCAAACACGTCATGGAAGCCTTTCATGCAGAAGACAAAGCTAAGGACCTTATCTTGCAGACACCCTTCCTCTTCAGAAAAGTCTAGGACTAGGCTGGGATCTAGAAACATACAGTTTTGTTTTTCAGGTCCCTTCAGAGGAAAAGCCCTTCACCAGAAGAGGAATCTTATCTACTGTGAACAGACTTTATGATCCCCTTGGGTTTGTTGCACCTGTGACTATAAAAGGTAATGCCTTAGTTCATGAACTGTTATATGGAAAATGTGAATGGGATGTATTACTCCTACAAGGAAGACGGTATGAGTGGGTTCGCTGGAAAGAGTCCTTACGGGTTTTGAAAGACTTAAAGATACCCAGAGGTCATGTGCCTGTTTCACTGTCATCAACCTGTAGAAAAGAACTGTATATTTTTTCAGATGCATCCACCGCAGCTATAGATGCAGTAGCTTACCTGAAAATAATTGATGCAGTAAATGTATGTCATGTTGGATTTGTTTTGGGAAAGAGTAAGTTAAGCCCTAGACCAGCGCACATAATCCAATGCTTTAGACTTATGTGCAGCCATATTAGTGGTAGAACTGTATGAACTAATCAGAGATGAAATAGACATGGACATGGATGTTGCGAAATTCTTTACAGACAGTAAAACTGTCCTGGGATACATCTGCAATACCGCTAGAAGATTCTTTTTGTATGTCTCCAACTGAGTATATAGAATCAGACAAGTAACAAATCCTGATTGGTAGTTTTATGTACCCACAGAACAAAACACTGCAGATTATGCTACAAGGCCTACACAGACAGCCTGCCTTCAGAACACGATATGGTTCTCAGGCCCTTTGTTTCTTTACAGGCCAGATAAAGACAATTCAAATGACACTATTACTGTTTATCCTCTCATAGAGCCTGAAGTTGCAAGCTTCAGCACTAGAGCCTCTGGTACCACTATTCATTCACATTGCTTTGAGAGATTTTCAGACTGGAAGACACTAGTTAAAACTATAGTCAGAGTTATCCATGTTGCTAAAGTTTCCAGAGAAAATCAGATAGCTGGCAGCTTAGAGGCTGGAAAAGTTTTCGTGAGCAAATTAGCTTTGAAGAACTTTCACAAGCAAAGACTGTGATTATCTCTTCTGTTCAGCACAAACACTTCAAAAAAGAATATGACTGTATCAAAAAGCAAAAAGCATTCCCAAAACAAAGTTGTCTCAAGACTTTTAGTGTTGTTACAGAAAAAGATGATGCATGAACACACAAACCAAAAATCCAAACTGGCCACAGGAAGCAAAGATACTGCTGTATCTGCAATAGCACACAGTCTATTGGAACAAAAACACAAAATTAAGCACTTTTGTCTCTGATCATTCAGGGACTTCTTCAGAACATCAAATCAATGCAATCACCAACTTTAAAATGTTTAAAGTACACCCCCCCCCTTTAAAAAAAAACAATAGGCTGTGAAACAAGTCAATTAACAATTGCACCTTAAAGCAATACCTAAAAAGGTGACAACCAAATAAAACAACCAGCTATTATTCTAAATGAACGTCACCAATATTTTAGTATATCATATATAATAATGTATAAATATACAACTGTATACAAAAATATGTTCATAGATATGACTTTTAAATTTTCTCTCAGTCTTACCTATGTGAAAACAGGGACAGACCATACAAAAGGCACAATAAATAACTCTTTCCGTATAACAGAAGCATTTCTTAGTTAATTTAACAATCACATTATTAATACTGAAGGAAGAACCTTCTAAGATATAGGAACAATAGTTACAAGCACTGCATTTTTTCATCATGCCTATAGAGGGCCCCTTATAGTTATTCTCTAAAATATTTTTGAAGCATCTACCCCTACGATAAACAATATTATAGGTTCATAGGTAGGTACTAGGCTATTGACCCTAGGGCCTATATAAGCCTAGCCAAAAAGGTACCCTGGCTTTTATCACCCAAGAAAATTATTTTCCTGTGTCCCTGTCGAGCAGAGCCACAGAAGTGATCCCCAGGGTGAATTTCCTATTTCCCATCCAATCATCAAGATTTTTCTTGAAGAGTGCTAATGAGGAGCTCTGTTTGACATAGATAGGTAGTCTGTTCCAGAGTATGGGAAGTCTATGGGACAGGAATCTATCCCTCCAGCATGATCACCAACACAATGCCTGATGCCCTTATTGCTAGAAACAATAACCCTATTTTTGAACAAAACATTAGCTATCTGTTTACTATTCTTGTTAAATGATGTGATGAAGGCACATTGAAATAATTAATTACTCAACCCCATATTATCATTCAAACAGGCATCATTCTGACTGGAACCCCCAGATGCAAACATATTAGACCGGGAACCTGAAAGCAATGGGCTGAAATGACTCCTCTCTCTTTTATTAATCATTTCAACCATGACTTCATTAATCAATTTTAAAGGATACCCTCTTTTCAGAAACATACTCTTAAATAAGTCACATTCGTCCAGAAATGCTTCAAATGCACTCACCATATGGGCAGCTCTTACAAACCGACCCTTAACACCAGCCCTTTTCTGTTTATAGGGATGTGAATTATCAAAGTGCAAGAAGCTATTTAAATATGTTTCCTTTCTATAAATTTGAGATATGAAAGCCTTCATGGAGGTATTCTTAATCAATTTCACATCTAGATATGAGATCTCATTTTTGTCAACACTGTGTGAAAACTTCAAAAAGGTTGTGGACCAGTTAATATACTCCAAGAATTTACTAATTGTATCCTCAGGTCCATCCCAAAAAATAAAAATGTCATCCAAAAAGTAGCTATAGATCCTGCAGTGAGTGTAAAAAGGAGAATTATATAAATATTTTTTCTCCCACTGTAGCATAACTATTTTTGCATACAATCCCCCACAAGCAAAGTTTATAGCCACACCCTCTATTTGGGGGAAAAAATCATTCTCAAAAAATATGTAATGATTGGTTAAAACAAGCTCCAATAAATGTTCATACATATTAATTGTACGTTGTGGGATCCCTTTCTCCACTAAGTATTCACAAAACCATTCAGTTCCTAAAGTATGGGGTATAACCATGTATAGGTCTTTTACATCCACTCTGATAAATATACCTGAATCAATATACTCCATTCTATTAATTTTATTAAGGAAATCCCATGAATCTTTACATAAATTCAATTCTTCGGAAATCAGAGTTTTTGACCTAATATCCAAGAACTTGGCCAAGGGATGTGTTATCGACCCCCTTGCATCCACTATGGGTATCATAGGTGGGATTAGAAGATCTTTATGAATTTTCGGGAGACCAAATATTATAGGTGTCCTAGGGTGAAGTACATTCAAAAAATTAAATTAATCGATTAAGATGCTCCCATCTATAGACAAATCATTTAAATCATTTTTTTACTTTCCTATATGGCCAATTTAATTTATTGTTATATACTTTTCTGTAAGTTTTACCTTCCAAACTCTTTTTCATCTTCTCCTTATAACATGTAGTGTTCATAATCACAATACCTCCCCCCTTATCAGGTTTGTTAATTCTAACATCACTATTGGACCTTAATTTTATTACCCTATCATATTCTCCATTAGTGAGATTCAAAACTAGCATATCATGACCTAAATCATGAATATCAATCTCACATAATCTTTCAAAATTCTGGAGAGAAGGGTGAATAGGGGGTTAAGGGTACTAGATACGTGCAGTGAATTTCTAGTATATTCAACACTCTGAAAAAGTTTATTCAAATTCAGTTTCATGACAAAGTGCTTTAAGTCCACCAAAGTCACATCTGTATCAAAACTTTTCTCAGGCACAAAAGTCAAACCCCTTGATAGTAAATCACAGTCAAGAGCATCACTGGGCATAGTAGAAAAGTTAAAAATTTTAAGGTCCCCTTTAGTATTTTTATGTATGGTCAAAACATCCAAAAAAAATTGTCAGAAGTCATCTCCGACCTCAAAAACTCCCCCTCAGGTTCCTCCTTGAGTTCTCTCTCTGGTGAAGTAGGTAGCCACCTTGACCCCTGTTTACAGGGTATCCCCCCTGCATGTAGGTGTCCCTGTGATTCTACTCCCTCAGGCGTTCTGATCTTCTCAAGGTGGGAAATTCCTCCTTGTCTAAAAAAATATCCTGGTTCAGTTCCATGTCCCTTGTATTTTGATTTTCACCCCAGCTTTGTGATTTGGGTGGTTCAGGGTATGTGGCATTATTATTATATTCAGCCCTATCCCTATAAATCTTTTTTAGTTTCATGTTCTTAATGTTGATCAGTTGTCACTCAATACTTATAAACACCCAGTTATAGTCAAAATAAATTACTTTCATGTGCACAGTCTTCAACAATCTTCTTATGAAGCTCAGTTGCCTCCCTGCTTAAACAGTCAATGAAAGTCTCATTATGTCTAACCACAAATGGTCAAGCCTTTGTAAGTTATCATGGTAACTGGCTGTACTTACAGGTGGATCCACTGAGAAGCTAAGGCTCGAAGTGAGCCATTCATTTATGACAAAAACCTTGTTGCATGGTGCCATTTGTGCATGAGTCAAAACAGGTTGACCATTCGATAATCGTGGGGGTAGAATACTGCCATTCACCAAACGTTCCCAAGAACGATTGAGCTCCTGGCTGTGTAACAGTTGTATGTGATTTCCTTCACCTTCCCTGGAGGACTGTGCTTCCTTGCTGCTAGTAATTCCTTCCGACAGTAACTGCAACATCTGCAGTCATTTGATCATGTCCAATCTCTGCAACATCTGCTGCATAAGAATAGTTAGAGCACTGATGGACTGCGCAATATTTTGGGGAAATAGCACTTGCGATTCCCCTTCTTGTGTGTCCAATGCCATAGAAAAACCAAGAAGATCCACAAACACACAAACCAAAAATCTAAACTGGCCACAGAAAGCAAAGAAACAGCTGTATCTGCAATAACACGCAGTTTATTGGAACAAAAGTACGAAATTAAGAGCTTTCGTTTCTGATCATTCAGAGACTTCCTCAGGGCATGAAGTCAATGCAATCACCAACTTTTAAAATGTTTGAAGTACACTCCCCCTTTTTTAAAAACAATAGGCTGTGAAACATGTCAATTAACAATTGCACCTTAAAGCAATACCTAAAAAGGTGACAACCAAATAAAACAACCAGCTATTATCCTAAATGAACATCACCGATATTATAGTATGTCATATATAATAATGGTTCCCATTCAGAAGCCTGAAACATCATAAGCCTGAAAATCAAAATCCTGAAACCAAAAGCCTGAAAATTCAGAATCCTGAAAACTCAAAATCCTGAAAGCCCAAAATCCTGAAAGCCCAAAATCCTGAAAACACAAAATAGACATACTGATGTTATTGTGGCTTTGCTATTGTTAGCCCTGTGGTGTTAGGTCATGCATTGGGGTCAGGTAAGTGTGCGGTTGGTTTTATGTTAGGGTTAGGGGCGGTTTAAGTGAGTTAGGGTTAGGGCGCAGGTTAGGCATATATGCAATAGTGACAAATATTGGGGTTAGGGGTGGTTTAAGTGAGTTAGGGTTAGGGCGCGGGTCAGGTGAGTGTGCGATAGTGACGGACCTTAGGGTTAGGGTTAGGGTCAGGGTCAGTTGGTAGATATTAGTGTCTTTATAGTGACATATTAGCATTATTTGTGTTTTCAGGATTTTGAGTTTCAGGATTTTGGGCTTTCAGGATTTTGGGCTTTCAGGATTTTGAGTTTTCAGGATTCTGAATTTTCAGGCTTTTGGTTTCAGGATTTTGATTTTCAGGCTTATGATGTTTCAGGCTTCTGAATGGGAACCATAATAATGCATAAATGTACAACTGTATACAGAAATATGTATAAATACAAACGTACAAATGAATTAAAAATATGCACACCCCACCATATAGCTTATAAAAATCAAACTACCTCTCCAAGGTTTTAAGCTTCAAAAAACATGAAATGGAAAGGGAATCATTAAGACCAGGTCATTTACTTTAAGTTGCCATAGAGCCTCCTGTCTCTCCAAATGCAAGGTCCACATCCCCCCCCCAAACATCAATGTCAAGAACTTCCACAACAGTGAATTTAAAAAAATTACCTTCACACTCCATACAATGCTTTGCCAATGCATTTGTATCTTTTTTTTCATCCTAATGTCCCTCAGATACCACTTTTAAATTTAAACAGATCAAGATGGACTGCTGAGAGTTGGCAGATGCTTGTCTTTTGCAGCATTAACTGAACAAGAGAAGCAGACAGTTATTATCCCTCACGATCATCACATTGCCACACTGATTGTGAGGTATTACCATAACCAAATGGCTCATCAAGGGCGTCACATAACAGAAAGTGCTATAAGAGCTGATGGTTTCTGGATCCTTGGTGGCAAGTGCCTGACCTCTACAGTTATTTACAAATGTGATGTTCATTGTGTTTCACTGTTGCAGTCATTACTCTTGGGTTATCCTGCTGGCAGGCTATCTGCAGTCGGCCAGAATTCCAAAGTCTAGGTCCAGCGTCGGTTGCTGTTGCCTCTTCCCTGATGTCAGTGCACCAGGGGTATAAAAGATACAGCCGACGCCATTTTCTTCAGTCTTTCTTGCCGCGTGGTGCCCGAAGCAAAAGCAGTTCGCAAGTGCCGGTCGGCTGATTCCTGAGATTTTCAAATCCGAATTTTAGAACCGAAGTCTTTATTAAAGCTAAGTACCCTGTTGGGGAAACTTTTTTCTTGCTCCAGACCGGTCAGAAAAAGTTAACAATTGTATTTCTTGTGGGAAGCAAATACCTCATAAGGATTTTCACTCTTACTGTATTCCTTGCCTAGGCCCTGATCACAGTGTTGCTAGCTGTCACTTTTGTGCTAGATTTAACCAATGCACTATTAAGCATTGGTTCGATTTTGCATTTCATTACTTTGGCCGAAGATTTAATTATATAATGCTGTCGGAACAGCCAACAACCGGAGTTTACAAAAAAACACAAGGACAAGGAAAAGGATAGGCATCCGAGGTCGAAAACTGATGACGAGGCCTCCGTTAGGCCAGTTGCCGGTTCGCCAGTTCTCAGTGAGGCACTTTCGCAGCCCCTGGCGCCCGCTACCTCAGAGCCACAGTCCACTTCCGACTCCCACATGGAGCCGACTGGGCCTCTGGATACTCAAGGTGTTGGACACTTGGAAATCATTCCCTCAGATGGGTCCGGAGCCACTGAGCAGGCATCGGCTTCTGAGGGTGTCTTCAGACCTACACAACTATATGTTAAACCATCTTCAGCTTCAAAGACAAAGACTAAAGCAGCTCCAAAGACAAAGAAACAAGTACAGCATTCTCCTACTCAGACTTCCATGCCTAAAAAAACAGATGCTTAAAATGACCGAAGACATAATTACTTTGCTCAGGGGTTCCCATCCCCCTCCTGATAAGAGGCCTAGGCAAGAGACAGAATATGACTCTTCTGATCAGGTTTCTATTTCCTCTGATTCCTCTTCTGAACAGGATTATTCCATGCTTCCCTATGAGGACTCTGATGCTGAAGAATCCATTCCTTCAGCCTCTCCTCCTGAGGATTATTCTTTTGGGGAAACCCTGCATAATATGAGGGAGCATTTCCACTGGGAGAGCCAAGATTATTCTGAATCTAAGAAAAGGCTCAGAGACTTTCTGCTACTTCCTCAGCACAGACCCCTTGCTATTCCACCTGTTCTTTACATTCTAGATTATGTATTTTCAGAGTCCGGCCTGTCCCCTGACTCTTTACCCCCTGCTCCTGCTAAGCCAGACAAATACTACAGGGTCCCGGATTCTCATAAATTCCTATATAAAAACCCCACTGCTGACCCAGAAACTATATTTCAGGGTCCCAAAGGGGTCAAAGCTTCCACTGCAAAAAACCCTGTCCCCTCTGATAGGTATTGTAGAGCTCTGGACAGATGTGGGAAAAAGTTTACACTTCTGCTACCTTGGCTGTAAGGGCTTTAAATTGTCAGTTTCATATGCTTAAATATCAGCAATATTTAATGTCACTGCTTAAACAGAAATTGTTGACAAATACTGAATGTTCAGAGAACAAGGAAATGCAGGATTTATTGCATGCAGCTGAACAAGTGGGAAAGCATACTTTGCAATGTGGTTATGATTCACTGGAGGCCTCTTGCAGGGCCGCTGTTACAGGTTCTGTTATTAGAAGGCATGCTTGGTTAAAGGAACAGAATCTGCCCGATCATGTTAAAGAAAAATTATTAGATGCACCATTACAGCATGGTACTTTGTTTGGTACTAAAACAGAAGAGGTGTTGGAAAAAAAATGGAGGATAAAGCAAAATCCATGCAGACAGTTAAGGATTTCTTACAGGTACAGCCACCCAGATTTAGCAGGAACTGGCCTTCTAAAAATTGGTCCTTTCCAATGTCAGACAGACCACAAAGAGGCAGATACAGGCATCCCAGAGGCAGATCTCAGCCCCAAGGCTCATACAGGCCTAAACAATGGGGTGCTCCTATCTCCAAAAGCGGAGAAGACAAATCACAGCCTTACAGGAAACAGTCCCAATGACTTTCCTCTGCCAGATCCAAGCACTTTTCTTTTGGCAGCCCACTTAGGGGGAAAGCTAGCACTTTTTTCATCAAATTGTCAAATGGTTACCCAAGACAAATGGGTCTTGAACATAGTGTCCCAAGGCTACAGGTTCCATTTTCACACCCTACCAAGGTCAAAAGGTATGCCAGACCTGCCACACAATCAATGGGCAGAGGTGCAAAAGCAAATTACAGCCCTCATGGACATGAGGGCCATTCAACAAGTACCACAACAAGAGCAGGGGCAAGGATTTTACTCCAGACTTTTCTTAGTGCCCAGAAAGGACAAAACCTGGAGACCAATACTGGACCTGTCTATACTAAATACTTTTCCTGGAAGTTCCAAAATTCAAGATGTTGACTCTACAGCAGCTACTGCCCATGCTGAGCAAGAAGGCTTGGCTCGTAACTTTGGACCTAAAAGAGGCATACCTGCATGTCCCAATCAGACAGTCTTGCAGAAGATACCTCAGATTCATATCTGGCTCAATGCACTACCAATTCTCTGCACTGCCCTTTGGCTTATCTACTGCGCTCAGGGTCTTCACAAAATGTCTGGCACCAGTAATTGCATTTTGCAGACAAAGAGGAATTCAAATATATCTCTACTTGGACGACTGCCTTATTCAAGCAGAGAACAAAGACATTCTTCTGAAGCATCTGGCATTTGTAAAAATGATTACTAATTGGCCTAGGGTACACAGTAAATGAAATCAAAACTAGTGCCCTCTCAAGAGATAATATTCCTGGGTGCAAGCTTAAATACAGCTGCCAAGATGGCTTATATCACGCCAGACAAACAAAAACAACTGACTTCTTACTTCAAAAAATTGGCAACAATCTGCAAGGAAAATCCTGCAGGCCTTGGGTTTCATGGCATCCTGCATTCTGCTAATTCCATATGCCAGACTGCATATGAGGAAACTACAATGGTATCTAAAAAGTGTTTGGACTCAGCATTGCCACAGCCTGGAGACAGTAATTGCACTCATTCCCTGCCTGCAACAGGAGTTTTGATGGTGGGCAGAGGCCTGTCACCACAGCAAGGGTCTGCCATTTAGTTTACCCACAGCCAGACAGACACTGATAACGGATGCATCAGATTATGCCTGGGGGGCCCCATATGGCAGGAAAATGTATTCAGGGCACATGACCTGCAAGCCAGATGCATCTTCACATCAATCAAAAAGATGCTAGCTGTTCAAAATGTCCTGACAGCTTTCAAGGATCTACTTCATCCAGGACAGCTACGGATAAAGACAGACAATACTACGGTCATGTGGTACATAAACAAGCAGGGAGGTACACATTCCTACCCCCTCTGCAGACAAGCAATGACCTTATGGGACACAGCATTGGCTTATCAAGTTCACCTGCAAGCACAATTCCTGCCAGGAAAAATAAACACTCTGGCAGACGAACTAAGCAGAAACCTCAGATTCATAGCTGGCTCAATGCACTACCAATTCTCTGCACTGCCCTTTGGCTTATCTACTGCACTCAGGGTCTTCACAAAATGCCTGGCACCAGTAATTGCATTTTGCAGACAAAGAGGAATTCAAATATATCCTTACTTGGACGACTGCCTTATTCAAGCAGAGAACAAGGACATTCTACTAAAGCATCTGGCGTTTGTAAAAAGATTACTAATTTGTCTAGGGTACACAGTAAACAAAAAGAAATCAAAACTAGTACCCACTCAAGAGATAATATTCCTGGGTGCAAGCTTAAATACAACTGCCCAGATGGCTTATCTCACGCCAGACAAACAAAGGCAACTGACTTCTTACTTCAAAATGTTGGCAACAAAGACCCAGTTATTTGCAAGAAAAATTCTGCAGGCTTTGGGTTTCATGGCATCCTGCATTCTGCTAATTCCATATGCAAGACAGCATATGAGGAAAAATTCTGCAGGCTTTGGGTTTCATGGCATCCTGCATTCTGCTAATTCCATATGCAAGACTGCATATGAGGAAACTACAATGGTATCTAAAAAGTGTTTGGACTCAACATTGCCACAGCCTGGAAACATTAATTACCCTCATTCCCTGCCTGCAACAGGAGTTTTGATGGTGGGCACAGGCCTGTCACCACAGCAAGGGACAGCCATTCACTTTACCCACAGCCAGGCAGACATTAACAACAGATGCATCAGACTATGCCTGGGGGGCACACATGTCAGGAAAATGTTTACAGGGCACATGGTCCACAAGCCAAATGCATCTTTGTATCAATCAAAAAGAGATGCTAGCTGTTCAAAATGCCCTGACAGCCTTCAAGGATCTGCTTCATCCAGGACAACTGCTGATAAAGACGGACAATACTACAGTCATGTGGTACATAAACAAGCAGGGAGGCACACGTTCCTATCCCCTCTGCATACTAGCCATGACTTTGTGGGACACAGCATTGACTTACCAAGTACACCTGCAAGCACAATTCCTGCCGGGAAAGATAAATACTCTGGCAAACAAACTAAGCAGAAACCTTACAGATCCCCAAGAGTGGAAACTGGATCCACAAGTCTTCAGCATAACAAGGAAATGGGGATGCCCAGACATAGATCTATTTGCCTCCCCTCACAACTGCCAATTGCAGAGATTTTGCACAAGGATTTATCACAAACAAGCATGGAGACTGGACACCCTATCCTTCAGCTGGAAAAATCTAACAGTATATGCCTTTCCTCCACTGCCTCTCCTTCTCAGGGTACTCCTAAAGGTCAGACAGGAGAAGCCAAAAATGATACTGATTGCACCAGACGCCAGCACTGGTACCCAATCCTAAAGAGCTTGTCTCAAGGTCCAGCATGGATATTGCCTCAAACTTCTCACTTGCAGAACCAACAAAACAATTGGATCATGCACAGCTAACTCAGGACCTTTAATCTGTCAGCATGGCGGATAATGTAACCATTCAGAAAGCTCCTCTTTCAAAAACTGTTATGGATGTTATCTTGGAGGCCAGGAGGCCCAGTACCAGAAAATCTTATGCAGAAAAATGGAAGAGATTCTGTGCTTGGAACCAGGAACAAGGCATTGACACGTGTGTACCAAATATCCCTCAGATTTTACAATACCTAACTGAGATGCTGAACAAAGGCCTTTTTCATCAGTTAAGATTCATGCCTCTGCCATTTCAGCCCATTACAATATGGAACCACCTATCTTTTCTCATCCTTTAATAAGGCAGTACCTCAGAGGGGCCAAAAACATCAGGCCTCCAAGGAGAGCATCAATTACGGCATGGGACCTCAATTATGTCTTGGAAAATCTCACACTGCCCCCTTTTGAGCCAGCCTCAACAGTGGATATAAAATTCTTATCCTGAAAAACAGCTCTGCTCCTAGCAATAACCTCTGCAAGACGAGTCTCGAAGTTACAAGCACTCATGGTTATGGAACCTTTTATCATTTTTCATCCAGACAGGGTTTCTCTGAGGACAAACCCAACATTTATGCCTAAGGTGGTGTACAGTGTGGCCCCCAACCAATCCATTCACTAGCCTACCTTTTATCCAAACCCACATAACAAGGGTGAGAAAATTCTGCATTCTTTGGACATACACAGGCAGTTACGCTTCTACTTGGACAGAACTAAAGCTTTCAGAAAGACTGAGCAACTTTTAGTGTCATATGCTGCAGGATCACAAGGAAAGGCTGTCTCAAAACAGACTATTTCTAAATGGATAGGCCATTGCATCTGTTTCTGCTATTTTCAACATGGCAAATCAGTGCCTAAGGGCATTAGGCCTCATTCCACCAGAGCAGCAGCCACTTCAGCAGCCTTCCTCAGAGGAGTACCAACCAAAGACATCTTAGAGGCTGCAACTTGGAGTTCAGTGCACACCTTCACAAAGCACTACCACTTACCTCTTTACTCTAAATCCAGAGTAGGCTTTGCCACTGCAGTTCTGCAGGGCCTCATAGCCTCTCCTAGTGCTATTTAGCCCAGCCACCCATCCTCAGCTTTGGGATTCAACCCAAGAGTAATGACTGCAACAGTGAAACACGATGAACATAGTACAGTTGTGTACCTACCATAAATGTAGATGTTCGAGTGTATTCACTGTTGCAGTCCAGGTTACCCAACCACCATCCCCCTTTTCTTTGCTGGAACTTATCTGTACTTCTCTATCCTATACAACCTATGTGGTGTATTTGCTTGTAGATGAAAGAAATGTTATTTTTGTGCATGCATACTTATTGGCATATTTTTCAGCCTACCAATTTGGGGGCACCTGACATCTGGGGCAAGAAAAACTGAAGAAAATGGCATCGCCTGCATCTTTTATACCTCTGGTGCACTGACGTCAGGGAAGAGGTGACAGCAACCAATGCCAGACCTAGACTTTGGAATTCTGGCCGACTGTGGGTAGCCTGCCAGCAGGATAACCCAAGAGTAATGACTGCAACAGTGAATACACTCGAACATCTACATTTATGGTAGGTACACAACTGTACTTTATCTGTCATAAACTGAGAAGAAGATTAGAAAGTCAAAAGATGGCAGATTTACCAGAAGATAGAGTAAATCCTGAGCCACCATTCACTAGTGTGGTTATTGATATTTTTGGTCCATGGTCAGTGGTAACCCACTGCGCTAGAGGAGGTAGTGCTGACAACAAACACTGGGCAGTACTTTTTACATGTCTGTCTACACAAGCTGTGCAGATAGAACTGATTAAATATATGTCAGCTTCCAGCTGAGCATCCAAGTGCTACGTATTATGCGGAATGCTCAGCATTTAATGACGAGCGAAGCCACTGTTTCGCATTGAACAGCAGTGGCTCAGCTACATGCATTCTGATTGGTTTGTGTACTGCAATTGCTGCCAATCAGCATCGTGGCACACAAACCAATGCATAGGCCAATCACGTTCCGGGAAGCCTTTTTGCGCCAAAATAATGGCTTGAAAAAAGGCTTCCAGGAAGCAGTAATCTTCCAACAACAGCGGAAGACTGGGAATAAGGAATAAGCACAGCTGGGGATTGAAGATATTGGGGGTCAGGACTCGAGCGCCAGAAGAAGAATCAGCAGCTAAAGGGACTTCAGGGATATAACCATTGCTTTGGTGGTTCATAGGAGGATCAAGAGTGTCAAGTCTGAGGTTTAGTTTTGCTGCCTGCCTGCCTGCTAGACAACTGGGGCTGATTTTTGTGTACTGTGTGGAGTCTGTGGATTGCATTGAGTTGCTGGGGACAAGTTGGTAAAGTTAAGTGTTTTTTTATAAATGTAGCTGTGGCTAGGGCATTCAGAAAGTATTCAGTAGCTGTATTGTTTTGCAGATATTTAAATTAATTGTTTTTTAAAGAAGATTGCCTGCATACAACATGCATTATATAATTTGAGGGGTTAAACTAAAAGTTTTTTTAACTGTTTCCACTAAAAGTTTTTTGTCACTGTTTCCATTAAAAGTCCAGAGCAAGAGTGAGCAAAAAGAAAAGTGAATACATTGAAATATTAACTGATTGTGTTATGTATATAATAATTACAGCCTAGGTATCTCTGTAGTTAAAGCTTACTGATGCCACTGGACATCAAACGTTGCTTGGTCATATTTGTTTTAAGAATTCTAAAACCATGCTGAATACAGGGTAATTGGAGATTTTGTTTTAAAGCTGATGTGATATTTGATCTCTATTTAGTGATGTTAAAAATATTTAATATTATTTGTACTATTTATATGTATTATAATACTGGTCATATTTCTGTAAATATCTCTAAAACCAAGTGATGTTAATATAATTACTTAGCCTCATATGAAACCTCACAGGTGTATGACAAAAATGCTGCTGGCAGTATGTGTTGCATGAATGGTTACTGAGATCATAAGCTGTGTTTATTTGGATTTATAAAATCTAGTTTAAGACCAGGGATATAATGAATGCAACCTTTGCAAAGATTATTTTGTATTGAATAGTTTTCCATTCCATTTACAGTTTTCAAGTAACACTTATGGTTCTAGAGATGAATATTTGTTTTGAACTGAGATTACAACTTTATTTTTTATTTCAAGGCATAGGCTAAATATTATAAGACCAATATTTAGTGTCTCTATTTTTGTGCTGTTTTTTCCCCTAGTATGTCTGACAGTAATTGCCAACACAGATCATGTTCTAGCAACTTTCTCAGTTTATAAGACAATATTTAGTGTCTTTTTGTTGTGCTGCTTACATTATGTTGGACTTTGTCCAGATTTCTTGCACTAAAAGGTCGAGAGGTATGTGGATGGATGTCAAAAATGAGCATCTTTGTAGTAATGGGATGCTTTAAAGTATCGAGTTTTGTTTTCTAGTAGAACTTTAGTGTCTTTTCATAATGGCAAGATGCTGAACTGCTCAAGGAAAATACTCTAGTGACAGTATTGTGCTGCTGGTTGACATGTTAGAAAATGGACAATTTTTCTAATTAAGTTCTAATTTTTAAATTCTAACTTCTAATTCCGAAACATTTTTATTTTTAATTCTCTTATCAATGCCTCAGGTTTATAGCAGTATTTTTGTCATCTGGTTTTGTCCTTCACTCTGCTCTGCTTTCTTTACTCAGTGGCATTTTTTCAGTAGTATTTCCACAACTGGAAACTACGCACATTCATGCCAGTATCATTACAGCCTTTGTGTACTTTGGATCAGATTTTTTTGCCATTAGCGTGCTATTTGAATTTCAAGGTAGGGACCCTACCTTAAAATCCAAATGGCAAACTAATGGCAAAAAATCGATTTCAAAGTACACAACGCTGTAGTGATACTGGCAGGAATGTGAGGGTTTACAAATGTTGGGATATGTATGTGTGCTTCTGCTTAGTGTGTTTTTATTTTTCATGGTTAAAGATATGAGATCTTGCATTCTTTTGGTCTTAACTGTTCCAAGACATGATGTCTTAAATGACACATTCTTGTCAAAGTACAGGGTCCTGCTTTTAAGTACCCTTTTAGGCACCTTTGCCAGGCCCAGACCTGGTGGTAGGACAGGGGTAGAACACATCTAAAGTTGTGAATGTGAAATGTAAGTCTCTACCATGATCCATGGCAATGGCATGTTTTGCGCTGTGTGAAAATATGGTGTTCCACATTTTGACCATTTGTCACACATTGTTAAGGTCTGTGTTCCACATTGGCCTCTTAAGAGCTTGAGACCTATGGCTTCCAGCTGCATTAATGGCTTGAGAAGATTCTTTTCAATCTGTGGCCCAGCAAAGATACTCTGGTCTGATAGAGGAACAAACTTTGTAGGAGCTTGTAAAGAACTGAATATCTGTACAAGTGCTACAGCAGTATGAGATTATCTACAAGTCAGAGGATGCACGTGGGTCTTAAATCCTCTGCACTCATCCCACATGGGAGGTGCTTGGGAAAGTCTGATAGGTGTAGCTAGATGTATCTTGGATGTTACTTGAAGATAAGCCTACTCGTCTGACTCATGAGAGTTTAAGTACCTTTATGGCAGAGGTTATGGCTGTTATGAATGCAAGACCTTTAGTACCAGTGTCTAATGATGCAGATAATCCTGAGGATCTCACACCAGCTATGCTTTTGACTCAAAAGGTGAACTCTTTGTTAGCCCCTTCCGGTAACTTTGAAACAGCAGGCCTTCATGTAAAACAATGGAAGCAAGTTCAAAGTCTTGCTGACACCTTCTGGAAAAGATAGAAAAGGGAATACTTATCCACCTTACAAAGCCACAGAAAGTGGATTCAAGACTGTCCAAATGTTAAAGTAGGTGATGTTGTGCTGCTGAAAGACAGTCAGGAATGCAGGAATGAATGGCCTGTGGGACTTACCATTAACACATTGCCAAGCAGAGATGGTAAACTCAGAAAGGTGGAAATAAGGGTTTTCAAACAAGGGACTGCTAAAGTTTATGTGAGGCCAGTCTCAGACATTATAGTTCTTGTTTTGGAAAATGATTAAAAATGTGTTATTCTGAAGTGTAGTGGCATACTGTAATATGCCAGGCAGGGAGAATTCTGCCCTTCATAGCATATTTGGGCAGTTTATATTACAGTTGAATAGTTTCAGCATTTATTGATCTGTTACTGCCATCTAGTGGCTTTTTATAATAGAATAACTTGTTTACATCCTTGTAGTGACTCTCAGGAAGTGATGTAACTCAGTCAGGAAGCAGCCAGCCCTTATGGAGTGCAGACCTGACCTTCTTTCCTCAGGTCCTGGCAATCACATCCCCTGTGAGTAATTTGTATGCTGTAATTCTTTTGCATTTAGATGTGCTGTATATAGTTTTACATATACTAATATGTTGCTATTTGTATTGTGTTGCTGTTTTACAGTATTAAAGTTAAGGAATCTCAGTAAAGCTAAAATAAACCCTAGTTCTTTTGCTTATTGAATTTTCTTAAAGTGTTAAGCTGCCTGTTTACCTCTACTGTGCGTTGCACAGTGCTGTGAGAACAGTACACTATAGCACAGATATGACACTGAACCAAGTATGGAAATAAGGTACACAAGGAAGAATGATAGTGAAATGCAGAAGTCCAAGAAGTTATCAAAAGAAAGGAGTGCAGGAAAAAGTGGGAGACAGAAAAAAATGGACCAGGCTAAGAAGGAATACTGGTTGGTTTACAAAAATGCTTAGAGAGCAGTCACAGTAGCAAAGAACAAGGTGTCAGAGGCATTCTGCAAGATTCTGGAAATTGACTCAACTGATGTCAGAAAGAAATTCTTCTCTGTTTGCAAGGCAAAGACACAAAGATAAAGAAGATAATCATCAGACACCCTGTATAAGAGATGTCAGCAACAGTCTACTCACCAGCCCACAGGACATCAAAGACAGATGGAAGGAGTACTTCCACCAGCTGCTGAATAAAGAAAACCATACAGAAGCTGTACTGTATCAGATACAGCCTACTAGGAAAGAGGAAGAGGAGCCCATTGTAGAAGTAAGAAGAGCACTATGGAAAATGAAGTCAGGGAAAGCAATAGCTCAGATGACATTATGGCAGATATGATCAAATTGTTGGGTGAGTTATTGGAGAAATGACTTCAGACAGTACTCACAACAATATGGGGAGGGAGAGACATGTCTCTGATTACTGGAGAATAACCATTCTAGTGCCAGTGTACAAAAATAAAGGGGGCATTCACAACACTGGGCAAAATGGAGCTATCAGACTCATAGGTTCATAGGAGGTTACGAGGCTAATGACCCTAGGGCCTTTACAAGCCTAGCTGTGTAAATAACAAAGTACCCTTATTGACCATAGTTAGATGGTCATTGATAGAGCAATTCTGAGATCAGCACTGACTGCCCCTGTCCATGAGGGACATAGCTGCCATTCCTGGGGTGAAATTACAGTCACCCATCCAGTTGTCAAGGTTGCACTTTAATACATTCATTGAGGAGCTCTACTTCACATGGAATGAGAGCTAATTCCAGAGAAGCAGCAATTGCTGGAAGATATATCTGCCCGTCCAGCATGTTCTTTTAATGCCACAGGCTAGGTTGAGATCCCTGGAGTGAGTTATTCTTGTCCCATTTGATTTGCAGATGTGCAGCATTTCCATTAGGGCAGGGTCCGAGACTGCTCTGTAGGCCAGGCACAGGTTGCCTCTCAGCAGTACAGTGACAGAGCTTTCAGTTTTCCCATGTATGTCATGTTTGGAAGCTCTTGATTCTCTTGGTTAGAAACCTCTGTGGTCTCTCCAGTTGTTGCAGGTGTCTGGTGAGGTACATGTAGAAGGGATCATTGTACTCAGTGGTCTGATAAGGGTCAAGTGCAGCCAGAGTTATAACCTCCCTGGTCTTGCATGTGATGCCCTTATTTATGAGATATGCAGTGTAGAATGCTTTTCTTACCTCTACAGACACATGGTGATCAAAGTTTAGATTGCTGTCAACCTGTTTTCCCAAGTTTCTCATTACTGAGTTTGAGCTTAGAGGGGTGCTATCTATATCATAATTAGCAGGGGCTACTTCTTTGCTAAAGGGGATAATGAGGCATTTTTTGTGTTAAGTTTTATTCCATGAGTTTGGCAGCAATCATTTGTCTGTGTCAGCCCTTTCTGTAATATGTTAACATTGTTGGGGGACTCTATGATTGTGCCCAGTTTAAAGTTATCTGATAACTTGGTAAGCCACAGGCCATCTATGGTCACCTGGACTTCAGAAAAATAGATTCCAAACAGTAGAGAACCCAGCACAGATCCTTGTGATACCCCACTGGGTAACTGGTTTACTGATAGAGGTGGACTCCCCAACTTTGACAGTATGCGTTCATCGGTGAGACAGTTAGCTACCCATCAAGTAATGTATGGGTTAATTCCCAGCTGGGAGAGTTTCTTTATGATACCTGATTGTATCAAAGGCCTTTGCTAAATCAAGATAGGTGGTATACACTGTTTTGTCCTTATCTAGGACTTTGGTGACATTCTCAAAGAAGTCCACTAGGTTTAATAAACAAGATCTACCCTTGACAAAACCAAACTGAGTCAGATCAAGGGTTTGAAAGTCGTCTATGTCCTTGTGGATAAGGTCCATGATGATTCTTTCCATGGCCTTGCAGATAAGGCTGGTTAGGCTTATGGGTCAATAGTTCCCAGGGTCAGTCGATGAACCCCCTTTGTGTAAGGGGATTACTGTTGCTGTTCTCCACTCTGCCAGGATAAAGCCAATTCTCATGCTATGGTTAAAGAGACTGCCAAGTTGTTCCACTAGTTCTTGTTTTACATTGTTTAGTAAGCAGCCTGGCATGTTATTTTGTCCCATAGAGGCCATGTTTTTGGCCTTGGAGAGTGTTTGTATGGTCTGTTCTTTGGAGATGCTTGATAGAGGACTGGTGTCAGGAATGCATTGGTGAATGCCTGGTGCGGACAGGGTGGAGGGGGTGGGATGGAAGCTATTGCCATATCTGTCAGCTAGTAGGTTGGCAACTTCCTCAGATTTAGTGTGAGTGGTACCATCCACTCTAAGTTCAGCACACAGCTGGGCATTCCCTTTGCTTGTTCAAGCTGTGAAGGGTATTCTTTCTCTGTTGAATAAGTTCTGTCCTGTTCTTAGATGTCAGTTTCTTTCTTTTGTTATATAAATTATTTATACTTACAGTCCACCAGGGTGGCTTGTTTTTTTGGGAAGACCTGGTTTTGTTCCTGTTAGGTACAGCCAAGTCAATGCATTTGTTTAAGTGACTGTATAGGACATTTGTGTATTCCTCTACATAGGAGTCATTGTTGGTTATGTTGGCAGGGGCTTTGAAACTTTTTATACCATTGCTTAGTAGGCAATAGATTGCTTTGGAGAGATTTTTCAGTGTTTTACTCCTGCGGGGGTGTCAGGTTTGATCTTTACTTTAAATGAGACAGATTTATGGTCTGACCTTACCAGGGAGGGCAACACATAGAGGGTAGTGCAGTGACCCCCCCCCCATGTTGGTGGGCACTAGGTCCAGGACATTTGGGCCCATTGTGGGGGTGTGGACCAACTGTTCCAGGGCATTTGAATTAACAAAGTCCAGGGACCTTGTAATGATTGTGTTTGCGTTCATGTAAGTTGCCCAATCGATGACAGAATAGTTGAAATCTCCCATGACCAAGGTGTTTGGCTGTATACTGAGTGACTCTAAAAAGTTCACTAGACAGTGTACTTCTACTGGTTCATGGTGGGGGGCCTGTAGCTAGTGATGATGTGGAAGGGTGTTTTGTCTATAGTTAATTAGTCCTGGAGTAGCTCAAGAGAGCTGTACTGTTTCACCAGTCTCAAGGTGTATTTGGATTTAATGAAGATGGATATACCTCCACCTTTGGCTCTTTTGCTAATTTTGGGGTCTGAACATGTGAAAAGCATTGTAGTCTTGTACAGCCATGGTGATTTCAGTGACTTTGAACCATGTCTCAGTGACTGCACAAATGTCAGCATCTTCCAAGGTGAGGAGTGTTTCCAGGGAGTGCAGTTTACTGTTTAAGCTCCTAGAATTAAGCAGCATGACCATGAGTTTGTCTTTAATGGATTTCTTTACTTCAGAAGTTTTTTTGTTTGGACATTGACTAAGAAAGACACTATGGTGGTGGCAAGCATCTTTGCCAATATCAGAAAGCCTTCAGGAGACAGGTGATGGTAATCTCTGGCAAAGCAGTGTGGGCTGTCAACCATGTCTTCCCAGACAGACAGATACTGGATCCCCCTGGAGTGACACCAGAAGCTAAGCCAATTATTGAAGAAATTAATCGTTTTTTGTCTGTATTGCGGCATCATCCTAGGTGAAGGTAGAATGCTCCTTATGGCTAGGAACATACCTGCCTGGGACACATGATCTGAGAGTTTGGTCATGTTTCTCTTCATATAGTCCAGAGAGGTACATCTCAAGTCATTCACACCAACATGTACTATGATAGAGTCATACTGGTAATTGTTGCTGAGCGGCTTGAGTGCATGCATGATTTGATGGATCCTGTCACCTGACAGGCAGCTGACTATGACCTTCTCCTTGCTCAACCTGGTGAGGGGGACATCTGTGTGTCTCACTCTTGAGTCACCTATGATCAGAACATCAGGTTTTGAGGTGTTTTGCCTTAGGGCAAATGATATGTGTATTGTTATGTGTAGTGTTGTATTCTGTTCATGTACCAGTATGTGTATGTTATTTGCACTTGGGAGGTCTCTGGTCTTTTAGTAGGTTCTTAGAGAGTACCTCCGCATATGTGGGTTTATGTGTCTTGCTCTTACCTTGTGTGTGAGGGGAGTTGTGTGTGCAGACAACCTGTTGTAAGTCTTGTTTATTGCTATGTGAGAGGACTGATTCTAATTTTATGGTATAGTTACATCTCTCACATACTGTATTTGGTTGCTTTAGGAGCAAGTGGTGGTCAGTATACATGAGGCAATTGCTACATTACTGCAGGATGTCCATGTCAGTCAGGTTGGCTGGAGAAACTGTCCATCCATTATGGCAGGTATATATTGTAGTAACTAGTGGGGATGGGCAAAATGGTCCAGGGTTTGCTTTTGAGGCTAACAATGGTGGCTATTCTGTGGAGGGCTAAGGGTGGAAGACTGCATCAATGCCTCAGAATGCGCAGCTGAGTTGCTCACTCAGTAGCAATGCACAACTGCATTCTGCACAGAGAAGCAGTGGAGCTAAGAAGGGTTCTCTAGCAGATATCAGGGGAAAGTTGTGTTTCTAAGTGTTTGCGTCTATACATGGCAGCGCTAAACCCCATTGCATGATGAGCAGCTATGCGCAAATGCAGGGCTTAAATGCAAATCAAGTTAAACAGTTTTAACACCAACTAACCAATAGGAAAGCCCAAACCAAGCCTTTTTCCAGCAGTCCCCAATTTAGATGTGTCCTGGACTATACACTTCTGCCACAAGGGTGCAGGAGTATCTTCTTAATGTAGGATGGATGGTTTTAGTGCTCAAGTAATAGCAAATAGCCTAGGTTCAGCAAATCTGAATCTAACCTATGCTATGAAATAAAGATATATTAGAAATTCAAACTGCAGGAAAAAAAGTCACAGTGGTAAAAACAGTAAAAATGTCACACTGCATAAATGTGCTGGAAAGGATGATTGATAAATGAATACACAGAGTAGTAAAAAGTAAGATTGGAGATCAGCAGTTCGGATTCAGATCAGGATATAGCATGACCAACCTGATGTTTGCAATGAGACAAATAGTTGAATAGAAGCTAGAGATGAGGAAAGAGTCCAACTGTGCATTCATAGACTTGGAGAAAGCATACAACAAGGTCTCAAGAAAGCTGATTTGGGAAGTCCTGCTTTGGTTTTTAGTCTACAAGGATCCATTGACAAAAACAACAAACAGTGGTTGGACTTGCAGAGGGATTCCCATTGGGGTGAAATTGCATCAGGGTTCAGCTCTGAGACCACTGCTGTTCATACTGCTGATGGACTACAGTAAACAGGTCAGAGGGGACAAATCAGCAAAGCTGCTAAATACAGATGATGTGGAATTACAAAAAGACTCAACAAGAACTTCAGTAAATGGTAAGGAATGGAATGTAAAATTGAAAATGCACTGGATGAAGCAGAGTATAGATAAGATAGTTGTCATGACAGCAAATGATGGAAATCATAAACAGCTGAAAGTTAAGCTAGATGGCAAAACAGTGGAACATATTAATAGCTTCAAGTGTCTGGATTGGATGGTTGAGGAGAAGGGAAGTTTGAGTGAGGAAGCCAAAATTAGATTTAGAGGGGATGCAGCCAACTGGCAAAGTGTCAGGGGTAGTGTATAGCATAAGAATTCCAAAGAACTGAAAAGTTAGGTGCACAAAACAGTGGTACAACCAGTATTACTGTTTGGTACAGATACCTGCACAGTGAAGGCAGAGCAACTGAGGAAGATAGGGATAATGGAGATACCTACATGAGACAGATGGTAAGGATGTGCACTGTGGGAAAGAAGAAAAAAAGGTCAAGGCAAACAGATTAAGGTGGTTCAGGTATGTGTGCAGGAAGCAGAAGGTCATCTGGTGGAAGATGATTTATAGATTCATAGATATTTACTAGGCTATTGATCTGTGGGAATCTTAAGAAGTGCAGCCTTGCATTCCATGTTAATTCTTAACCCTAATATATATTGCAATACAAATATCCAAAGGCTGGCTGAACAGGTTGATGTTAGAGTAATTATGGTTCCCCTATCCATGAGAGTCAATGGTGCTGAACAAAGGATGAATTTGTGGTTACTCCTCCATTTGTCTAAATGACATTTGAATAAAGTAAGAGAAGTACTTTTCTTTATGTGAAGTGGGAGACTGTTCCATAGAAGCTGTATTCTCTGTAATACATACTTATCCCTACAGCATTTTCTGTTAATTTTGGTACAGAGATTGAGGTCCCTCAAGCAGGTATATATTTGGTTAGACAGAATAGGGTCTGTTGAGGATCTATATACTATGCAGATGTCACCTCTCAGAAGCCTATATGAGTATGATACAGAGAAGAGAGAGAAGTCTTTGAGTCAGTCTACATAGTTTTTTATTTAGGTCTTTGATTTTTAGTGACAAAACATGTGGTCATTCTAGATGAGTCAAGTGTTCAGACAGGTAAGAAACTTCCAAGATAGCTGCACATTGAGTAACAGTTTAAATTTCAGTTCTCCCAGTGTGAAAACAGGAACACAAAAAACAGAGCCAGTGAATTTATCTTTTTTGGATAAATTTCAGTAGCTGGCTAGTAGGTGCACTGCCTGGATACCAGCAAAAAAGACATTTAGAGAACATGAAAGGAAATCAGTCACAAAAGCTAAGGAGAAAATGCTGGCTGGGAAAAATCCTGCAACTGTTTAGCAAAAAGCAGTTCAAGCTCCAGCTTTGATGCAAGAAATGACTTCCGGTAAACAAAAGACTGGAAAAATGGAAGAAGCTTTAAACACATATTCAGATGAACTGATGAAACTGCAAAACTCAGAGAGTGAAATGAATAAAGGGCTGGCTGAGTATGAAACTGCTCAATAAGAGATGTTTAAAAAAATAGTAGAATTAGAGAACAGAGCACTTATGGAAAACCTGAGATTCTCTGCTGTACCAGAGAAACTGGAAGGAACAGACTGCATTAAATTTATGAAACCACAAAAAAAGCAGCTGGACTGGTATTCCACAGCAGGAGTTCTTAACTGAAAGGACACATTGTGTGTATGCTTCAAATGTGGCCATGAGAAAGCAACCTAGACCCTTAATAACAAAGATGCAATCCTACCTAGTGAATGAGTTGATTCTGAAAAAATTGTGTTAGAAGGACAAAGTACTAAAAGTAGGAGAAAGTTGATTGTGGAAAATAATTACTAATTGTACACCAGGCAGAAGAGGAATACATTTATTCCAACAATCAGGGAATGTTGAGAAGCAGGTGTGAGATTCAAGCTGCTGTAATCAGCTATTTACAGAATATTGTTTTCCTGGTGGGTCAAAATAATTTTTTGATGCAGAACACTCTAAGGAGGAAATCCAAATGTTTGCTCAACAAAAAGTCAGCTATCAAACAGAAGGGGATTCTGCTTCTTATTCTTCTGATAATATAGCCCATAGAGAGACTATGTCAATGAAACCTTTCTAATGTTCTAAAGGAAAATGCTTGACAGACAGAAAGAATGCACAAGAGTTGACTACAAGAACCAGCAGTACATTGGAAATGAAGAAGAGACTGGATTTGTTAGATGAGGTCAACAGGAAGAAAAACAGCAACTCAGAAATTAATGAATGAATGAGGGATTACAAAGCATCAATTACATTTATAAAATATAATGGAACAAGAAAACCTGGAAACATTGGACTTTTTGTCTTTGTTAAACTTTTAGGGGACTCCAAAGCATATGCCCTACTCCATGTCATTAATGTTTGGAAGAACAGTATGGAGAGGGGAATAAGAAAGAAAGAGGTAACTATAAGTAAAATAACATGTTGTTCTTAACAGTACTTTTTATAATACATGATATATACTGCATAATATAAAGTAAAGCTTTTTCAGTTACCTTTGTGTAATTGGGATACCAAAGTAAACCTGTGCCCCTGTTTTCCTTCTTCTTTCTTTCTTCTTGTTCAGTTCAGTTTTAAGAAATGTAGGCACTAAGGCAACTGTGTATCTGGTTTTCATGTTTCTATGGAGACAATCTGATAAAGGGCAATAAAAATAGAATACTTATTTCTTTCAATAGTAGGAGATAGTGTTTTCTGATACCATTCAATTTGTTTTGAACATCTGTGAGAGACAAGACAAAATCAACACTTAGTGGAATTAAATGCACAGGCTGTTTCATACATCTTAGTATGGATCACCTTCATTATAGGTCAATTCAAGCCTGTGACTGTGGTTGCCAATCTGGGACAATTGTTCCTATTAGAAGGGTTAAACTTCATTATTTGGAGATGTATGGAGTTATATATACTAATATAACGTCAATAGGTTCTGGGGGTGTGCTTGTTTTTTTTTAGGGTTTTCATTAAAACAAAAGGTCTAGTGACATAGGTCCAAATGGCTATGACAAGAAACAACTGTATAAAGATCAGCCTACCAACATTAATGAATGCATGTAACACAAAATGTTGAAACTAGACATTTAAAAAAGTTGTTATACATAACAGGTGGGGACAATAACTTCTTATCATAATCACAGTACTTTCCATATTATCTTTAAATTATATATATATAAGAAAGAGTAGTAAACTACATTAAAATGCATAGTACAAATAGTTATGCTACAGGAAACCCATTTGGAAAGAACTGAGCATGTGAATTTGATAAAGAAAGGATTTCAGAATGGTTATTCAGTGGAATATCTAGGACGGAAGAAAAGGGGAGTACTTATATTAATTGCAAGAGGAGCTCCAATTGTGATAGAAGAGGAAAAATAATAATGATACTTTGTAGTACTAAAGGGCTACTGGCAAAAGAGGAGGATTATGCTGGCTTGTATTTATATTCCACCTAAAACTACTACAATGGAGCTTAAGAAAATTCTAGGAGAAATTATCAGTTTTCAGTAGGGAATATTACTTATAGGTGGAGACTGGAATTTGATTTGCAATAGTGAGGATGTATCTGGGGGCATAGAAGGGGAAATATAACAAAAGAGGATAGATTTTTAAAGGATGAAAATATTTGATATGGAAGATATGAATTCAGTAGTAGGAGTTCTGTGAGAATTTGCATATTATTCCTCAAGATACAAAAACTAGGTTAGTTTAGACAGAAATTATATTTCAGAGGAACATCTGCATTTAATTGAAAGTTTTGATATGTATCCAATAGCTATTTCAGATTGCGCGCCAATAATAACAAAAATAAAAATGCAGGATAATGAAATAAAAAAGCGACACTGGTACTTCCCCACCTATCTGTTAAAAAGAGGAATTTAACTAATGGGTAGTGGAAATTATTAGGGAGTTATTAAGGAATATGGAGCTCTCTCCTGAAAATATAGCTAGGGAGTGGGATAAAATTAAAGTAGAGTTTAAAAGTAGGGTGGAAGTAAAGTAAAAAGAGGTATGGTTAAGAAGTAACCAGAATTATTTAGAGTGTATGAAAAAGGTTAAAATATTGCAGAGTAGAGAGAATCTTACAGAACAAGAGGAGGCACCTTTACACAATTGCAGAGTGCTGAAGATAAAATAAGGGACTACCTCAGTAATATGCATGAGTTTAGAAAGATTGGTGTTCAGCAACTGTTTTAACTCCAGAGCACAAAAAGTTTTAGCACAACAGTTCAGGCAACAGAAAGTAGAAAGGGCTGTCCCCAAGCTTAGAAGAGTCTATAACAAGAAAGATAACCAGAGATCCTGTAGCAGTGTTAGAAATATTTCAGAAATTTTATGAAAATCTGTATAAAACAGAGAAATGTTGAAATCAAGAGCAAGAACAAACAGGAATGCTTATGGAAGAATTAAATATGCCAAGGTTAGAGGTAGAGGAGGCTCAATTTCCAACAGTTAGGACAGGAGGAGATGAGATAAAAATGGTGATATATAATCAATCTACAGGAAAGTCCCCAGGAATAGATGGAATTCCTATGTATGTTCAGAAGCTAGGAGGAAAGAAAATGATAAAGATCAGGAAGGTTGTGTTTAACACTATTATAAAAACAGGAGAAGCACCAACATCCTGGAAGAAAGTGGTGGTAGCTGTAATACCTAAAGATGGTAAAGACCTATCAGATCCAGCTTCATATAGGCCCATTTCTATTCTACACCATGGTTATAAAGTATTTACATCTATAAATTCTAAAAGAATGACAAATATTACACCAAAATTGGTAGATATGGATCAAAATGGTTTTGTGGAGGGAAAGTAAACAATAGAACAATGATGATCCAGAGAGAAGCAGAATGTAAGAAAATACCACTATTGTTGGTTAGTCTTGATGCAGAGAAAGAAATTTACAGAGTAAGGTGGGATTTTATGAGTAAAGCAATAGAAGCATCTGCATTCCCTGATAAAATTATAAGGTTGATTAGGAGGATATATTAGGAATCAAAGGCAAAAATTGAAGTGTGGGAGTGTTCCATTCTGATAAGTTCAGTTTGAGTAGAGGAACTTGGCAGGGCTGTCTTCTTTCCCCCATGTTATTTGCATTACATTTAGAACCATTGACAAAGAAAATAAGGGAATTAGAAGTTCAAGGATATAATTGGTATGGTAGTCAAGAAAAGTTGGCTTTATTTGCAGATGATATTATTTTATACCTGATAAAACCAGAAAAGGACATTTCAGTGTTGTGTAACATTCTCAGAAAGTTTCAAGTATTTTCGGTATACAAAGTTAATGAAGATAAAACAAAGTTTATGGCTGTAAACTATGGGGGTAATTCATTAAAGCCTACATGGAGTGATTCTCCATGTAGGAATAGTGTTGTGGCCCGAACATGGAATATGGCTGCCGAGAAATCCAAAAAATGGGGCTGAGGCGTACACGAGCATACAGACACCGTGCGGACATGGAGGTGTCTGTGGAATGCAACTCACTTCATATGCTGGTGATAACCATGCAAATTAGGTGATTTTTCAATTCAGCAAGCAGTAAGGCACCCATGTAGGTGTTGTGTCAGCATAAAAAATGTATGCACTTACAAACCGTGTACTGGAGTATAAAATTTAAACAGGGGCTGTAACGTCCCAAATAAAAGGGTGTATACTGCACAGTAGGCATGCAAATGGTCAAAAATATGGCCATTGAGTTAAAAAAGTAATGCAATATATGAAAAACTAAACTTTTTTTAATACATATGCCACGTTTAAGCTGTGCGCAACGACATGGAAACATGCCATTTTGCAAAAAAATATATAAAGAGTGTAAAATATGAAATTTAAAGCTATGCAAAGGTATTGCATTATAGTGCCCAGCATGCAGAGTCATACAATGGCAGGTTATAGTGGTAGCAATAAAAAGTTGGAGCAGTGACAAAGTTCTTTTATTACAAGCTTGTATATATTTTATATATCTGTTCTGTTTGTCATAACATTGCATTTGTCTGGCAAACTATTGGCAAACCAATAAAGGTTGATGTGAAAACATCAATGACAGACAGTTGAGATGCAGACTTCATACCCATAAGAAAATGCAAGCTTATACAAAACCATTCTAACAACTGTCTACATTTGGAAAAGCAATATTAAGATCCTGTCCCCATGTCCGGGCCTGTGCCTGACAGTTATATATGGCCCTATCCACATGTCTGGCTGTAAGAGTTTGAGAGGTATGGCCAATATGTAACCTTATAATAACAGTGCAACACAAACCGTCTGAGGACCAGAGCAGATGCATGGGGCAGAATGCTGGCCAACCTGCTAAACAGGTACAGTCAGAGGTGTGGAGTCCGTAACCCTGGCTGTGATGTTATGACTTCTACCCCAGTCACACCATAACTACAACTACATAAGAGCAGCAAATATGGGCAAAGCCTGTGACTGGAGCAGAGTAGGACAAAGGGCCACATATAAGGGGAAGGAGGAACCACTGGCCAGACAAACGTAGAATGTGCAGACTAGATCAGTTTGTGCAGTAGCATGGGTTCCCTGTAGTGTATGTAGTCAGTAGACAAATGTCTGTCAGTGGTTCCTCACATTAATCTATACTGATCTGGTACTGACATACCAGGACATCACAGTGCTGTGTAAAATGTACCTCACATATTATGCAAAAGTCTGTTCAGTCCAATACACTCTGTACCCACCCTAGATATGACTCAGTTAATAAGGATAGCACACAGCCAGGAGATACCTCAGCCAGTATATAAGTGAGGTGCTGGACTGTTTACACAGCTTCATCAGCCAATCAGCTGTAGCACACAAAATCCTGGATTGGAGTAAAGGTAGGTCTGGCCTGGAGTCCCAGTGTTACTATTGATGGTCATACTGGGCATGCTCCTATACTTAGCTACTTTCAGCCCATGTTTGAACCCACGTCTGACTATAGAGCTGGGATGTACATATATCCCTTGTGCATACAGACAGCTTTGTACACTTTAACTATCTCCACCCCCATCAGACATGTTTACCCCCATCTATCCATATGTGGTACATATAAGATTTATCTGGATCAGTTGAGTGTGATATACATACAAATATCTAGGTAACATATACAAATATATCATTTGTAGAGAGGCAAATACAGGGGGGGGGAGAGACAGAGAGGGAAAGAGAGAGAGAGAGAGAGAGAGACAGAGACAGAGAGAGACCCTGAAAGGTATAGAGTGATGTACTGCTGCAGCCACACATACACCCATTTTAACCAGTGGCACATGCAAATACTATGGTGAGCCCCATTGTGCAATAGTATGTAGGTAGGGGTTGTAATCTCACATCAGTGGCCATGTGTGTGTGTGTGTGTGTGTGTGTGTGTGTGTGTGTGTGTGTGTGTGTGTGTGTGTGTGTGTGTGTGTGTTTCTGTATGTATTACATGTACAGCAGAATACACACGCCCAACAGGCCCATGTATGTCTAATGGCTACCCATGTTTTGGCCGTGTGACTAGTGTCCCCACAACAGTGGTCTTCCTGTCAGCAGTTACTGATGTTATCCACCCAAACAGCAGTAGCAGACACTCTCCACATGTATAAGACCAGTGGTGAATGCAATAAGTTCATAGTGCTATAGTGTAGACAGATAGGTAGTGGTTCTAATCCCAACAATGGCGACTCAGTGTGCATGTATACGTATATCCCCTTGCAGCTGTGTGTATTTACTCCCTATGTGTGTGCAATGCCAATACATTTTGAGGCCTGTTCCTCCCTGTTAACCCCCCATTGCCCTACTTTACAGGGCCTGCTGATGTCATCCACCTTATATGCACATTTACACACTTCCTAGCTGCATAACTGTGGTGCAAGCAATATGTATGTAGCACTATAGTGTAAACAGTTAGATAAGTAGTGGTTCTAATCCCAACAATGGCAACTGAGTGTGTGTGTGTGTGTGTGTGTGTGTGTGTGTGTGTGTGTGTGTGTGTGTGTGTGTGTAGGTTTATTCCCTTTTAGCTGTGTGTATCTACTGCCTATGTATGTGCAATGCCAATACATTTTGAGGCCTGTTCCACCCTGTTAACCTCCCATTATACTACTTTATAGGATGTGTTGATGTCATCCACCTTAGATGCACCATTGGAAACTCTCCAGGTATATAAGCTCTGTGGTGCATGCAATAAATATGTAGTACTATAGTACGTACAGCTAGAGAGGTAGGGGTTCTACTCTCAATGCTGCCAACTTTGTGTGTGTGTGTGTGTGTGTGTGTGTGTGTGTGTGTGTGTGTGTGTGTGTGTGTGTGTGTGTGTGTTATACCATTCTAAGGCTTGTTCCACCCTGTTGACTCCCCTCATTCCATTATTTTACAGGTCCTGTTGATGTCATCACCTTAGATGCATCACTGGACACTCTCCAGGCATATAAGTTCCATGGTGCATGGGAAAGGTATGCAGCACTGCAGTCCATACTGAAAAATTATATGGAGCTGCTTGCTGCTTACTTGCTTGCTGTGATGGATTTGAAGTCTTCTTAAGACACACAGTCTTGCTGTGCTATTTACTGCTGAATCAGAGACACATAGCTCTGCATGACTCCATCTGTAGTCTGTTTAAAGCACCAAGCCTTTCAAATTGCACACTGATAAAGAAATATATTTTTCAGCTATAAGCACAGTTACAGATAACTTATTTTATAACAAACCACACGTAGTCTGTCAGATTTGTAGCATATATTTACAAAGTTTTCCTTCATTACAGATATGAATGATGACTTCTACAAAATACCTCTCTCTGTCCTTCTCTCACATAACTGAATTACTACAATAGCTATATACAGAGCTAGTCACGCACACAAGAGATTGTTAATTCCTCCTGGTATATTTTTCTGGCCTTCTATGGGAAGTCACATAATGTCTGTTTATAGACTTTTCTATTGTCCTTTTGTGATTTAAGCACTTTTGCTGATGTGAGGATGCCATTCTGAAAGGAAACATCTGTATAAGCTGTTCCTACTGGAAAAACATCACGTATTGCTGAATTTATAAAAAAGGATATCTGTTAATTGATATTTGTTCTACAAACATGAGAAAATCATGTAATGCTTGTTTTCCAGTATTGTTTTCTTAGGCATTTTCTGATGCTGTGAAGAGAAGCCTGTCTGTTATACATATAGTATGAATGCACATTGTAAACTCTATACATATATTCAAGCAAACTTTTTCTTTCAGCATATTTACAACAGAATTAATTTCAGCTTTATATTCATAATATCTAACAATTCCTCTGTTTTTAAACATACTCAAAACATTCTATATAAAAAACACATTATTTTTATATAAAACCTTTAGTCTTTTTTGATACAAGTCAAAATGCAATTTTACATAGTTAATACAATGAAAACATGTATTACTACCAAACCTGAATGTATTTAACAACTTTTTCTTTTGCAGACCATTCTGTGAAAATATTTTATCAGTTATGAGCTGTGTCTGTTTTAATTTTACTTGATTAATTTATTATTTTGCAATCACAGAATTTAATTTATGACTTAGAATTGTTTCATTAACTATTTGCAACTGTTGAATTAACTATAAGAGACAATAACTATGTGCTACTGCAAGCATTTATGCACTGCTGAAAATATACAGTTTTAATGTCATTTTAACCACCACATTGTGTTCATGTCTCTGAACTGCTCAATAACATCTTGGCAAAATACTGAACTGAGCCTAGATAATAAATATTTGAAAGCAATTATTTTACTGGGGTAAAACCAGTGATATTACAACTTGACAAATTGCTTTTGAACTTATTAAAATGTATCCTGATCAGTATGTATTTACATAGACTGTTTGCTATTTATGCATTTCAATCTAGTAGGTATCCTGGACCCATTGTTTTCTTTAAATATGTTTTTTCACACATATTCATTACTAGACATTAATTTCATTTGTACTGAATTTTTCTGCATTTGTACATACAAAGACTATCATTTGTACTGAAATTTTCTACATTTGTACATACAAAGACTGTAAAGTACATTTAGTCTAATCTTACAAATTTAATAACATTAATATTGAGCAAAATCTTGGAAAATTTTTATGTCTCTTTAGAAATATCTAGTGGAATTGATACCATATCCATATGTCCTGTTATTTTAAACTACATACTCAGCAATTAAAAATATTCATGCTTTTTTATACCAACATTGTTTTGCCAAAAACATATTAAAAATAGTGACCATTCTTGCTATTAGAAACATTTATGCATTTTGCATATCTTTATTCTCTCTTGTATAGCTTTAATAAAGCAATTTTAAATCATCTCTTGTTTTTTAAACCATCTCTTGTATAGCTTTACAATTTAACAGGTTGTAAATACAATTTAATTCTAAACAATACAATAATAACCATTATGATAGCTATTAACAACTTGTAAAATATCTTATCCTGTCAGGTTTAATCCAGTTTACCAGTATTTCTAATACACTAATACCTGTTTTTCCCCCCATAAAAGAGTATTGTCAAGAAGGAATTAGATATTTTTTCCTGTAGCTTTATTTTAGACCCTTGTTTATTTTTTCTGTAGCTTTATTTCAGACCCTTGTTGTTTATTTTTTCTGTAGCTTTATTTCAGACCCTTGTTGTTTATTTTTTCTGTAGCTTTATTTCAGACCCTTGTTGTTTATTTTTTCTGTAGCTTTATTTCAGACCCTTGTTGTTTATTTTTTCTGTAGCTTTATTTCAGACCCTTGTGCAGTACTGCTTATACAGTCAGTGTAAAACTGAGAAAGTGCCCCTCCCCTTTATACAGTCAGTGTAAAACTGAGAAAGTACTCCTCCCCCTGTAGTACTTCAGCACTGTTTACCTGCCCTATGCTGTGAGAATAGATTGTATGTCAGCCCAACACTTTGGTTATACATTTATTTTATTAGGTTACTAAATAAAGCTTTCACTGTATATTACCTCTAGTAGGTATTTACACCCTCCTGCACAATTGATTTGAACTGTATATATACTATAGCCCATTTGCTGGCTGTACTTGATGCAACTGAGTTTTTTTCTTTTTAACATTTACTTACAAACAGATTATCAGTGACATCTTTGCAAAATTGTGACATTTTATTACAATTACCAAATAGTGTTGCCTGTAAATATTTTAACAATTATGTTTTAATAACAATGATGCTTTAGAAAAACTCAAGCTACTTGTCTGGCAATCAGTCTTGTTGTTTATCTGATCTTTCCAACATTTCCTGTAACTATTCATTCAGTCTAGGAAGGTCTGAGCTCACATTTTATACTCTATAAACTATAATTAATTTTTTTGGCATTTTTTCCTTTAATGTGATTGTGATTTGCATAACTATGCATTTATACAACATAAATAGACATTATGTTACAATTACCTTACATGGATTTCAGTATTTTGTTATTTATTTATCTATTTAACTGTCCTACCATTAATTTTACAAAAGCTGTTTGACTAATACCATCTGTGATTTTATTTATTTTTTAAATTCAGAACTTTAACTGTTTGGTGTTACTATACAATTATAACATATGTTTATTTATATTTGCTGTTGTCTGCCTTTTACTTTTGTGCATTGTAAACAAATGTACTCTAGATGAAAAGAACATACATGCATGTCTGTCTTGTATATGTATATCTTTATACAAGCATGTCATGTCCCTACCATCCTAGCATACATGCTTAACAATTTTCAAAACATAAACATATTATAAAATATATTTCTTTTGCACAGATTAACTGTGTATGCAGGAAATTCCCAGTCTTTGTCAGTTGAGCTAATTTATTTCCTTTATCCTGCAACTGCTGTTAAATTTCCTGTGATGTTGCATGGTCTTTCTGACATTCTTTAGTAAGCTGTTCTGCTGAATTTGAAACTCCTATGCACTTTTGAAAAGATGTGTGTATAACTTGTCTAAGCTTCCTGAACTCATTGTCTCTGTCTTTTAGAAGTTTATTACATTTCTTTATAACAAAATGTACTAGAGTTTCTATCAGTAACTGATTTGACTGTTGTTGCAACTCTGAAATAAACCTTTTACATCTGGTGACAGACCATAACTGTCTAACATTTGAATATAATGTCAACATATTAACTTTTCTTGGTTCTTTAAATTTACAATTTTTGTCTGTACAGTCTAACCTTTGGATAATGTCATGCACTGTATTTTTATGACATTGTACACACAATAAACATTTTTATACCACACATGATTTTATTTCAGATACCAGTCAAATATTATAATCCATTTTCATAATGCCTTACTATCAAATTGCAATCCATTTGCATAATGCCTTACTATTAACTTGCCCTAATAAGGTTTTATATTTGCTAATATGCTGTATATACATTTATTCTGTTATTATTATTACCTCTATGGCATTCATACTGTATGTAACACAGAATAATTTTCTTACCAGTCAACAGACAGGCAGATGGCCAAGCTGCTTTACTGTAGATGGTTGAAAAGTTTCTGTAGTCACTTGTGAAGTTGGTACAGCAAAACTGGCAGATTCAGTCTTACAACTTCGTCTTGTACCTTTTCTGGAGAATTTGTGGAACTTCTCCACCTTCCTGCAATGCAGTCTCACTGGATTTAGACGTCTATTAAACTGTATTGCGACAAACTGTTGAAAACTGTAGAAATCTGAAGTACTTCACATAAACGTTACTGTGCTTTTACAGGAGTGACATTACCCATTCACTCCCCCTGTTTTTGGATACAGGCTAGGAACGTTGTCAAAGGATCACCATTGAAAAATGTTATGGAGCTGCTTGCTACTTACTTGCTTGCCGTGATGGATTTGAAGTCTTCTTAAGACACACAGTCTTGCTGTGCTGTTTACTGCTGAATCAGAGACACATAGCTCTGCATGACTCCGTCTGTAGTCTGTTTAAAGCACCAAGCCTTTCAAATTACACACTGATAAAGAAATATATTTTTCAGCTATAAGCACAGTTACAGATAACTTATTTTATAACAAACCACACGTAGTCTGTCAGATTTGTAGCATATATTTACAAAGTTTTCCTTCATTACAGATATGAATGATGACTTCTACAAAATACCTCTCTCTGTCCTTCTCTCACATAACTGAATTACTACAATAGCTATATACAGAGCTAGTCATGCACACAAGAGATTGTTATTTCCTCCTGGTATATTTTTCTGGCCTTCTATGGGAAGTCACATAATGTCTGTTTATAGACTTTTCTATTGTCCTTTTGTGATTTAAGCACTTTTGCTGATGTGAAGATGCCATTCTGAAAGGAAACATCTGTATAAGCTGTTCCTACTGGAAAAACATCACGTATTGCTGAATTTATAAAAAAGGATATCTGTTAATTGATATTTGTTCTACAAACATGAGAAAATCATGTAATGCTTGTTTTCCAGTATTGCTTTCTTAGGCATTTTCTGATGCTGTGAAGAGAAGCCTGTCTGTTATACATATAGTATGAATGCACATTGTAAACTCTATACATATATTCAAGCAAACCTTTTCTTTCAGCATATTTACAACAGAATTAATTTCAGCTTTATATTCATAATATCTAACACATACAACTAGATAGGTAGGAGTTTGAATCTCAATACTGCCAACTGTGATAGTGTATATGTGTGTGTGTGAAGCAAACCCCCTGTGTGTGTTGGTTATACCATTTTGAGGCATGTTGACCCCCCATTTCATTACTTTACAGGGTCTGTTGATGTCATCCACCTAAGATGCACCATTTGACACTCTCCAGGCCATACCTCTCAACTGTACAGAGCTTTGCAGAACGTCCAGATGGTTGCCTCATATATTTGGTCCGTTTCTCATAAAATTGTGGTTTTCTGGTAAATCACTGGCAAATCATTGAGAGTTGAAGTCAGAAAATATTGACAGACATTTGAGTTTCAGACTTCATATCCTTCACAAAAATGCATGCTAATGCAAAACCTGTTACTCTATCAGTTCTTTAAGTTTCTAAGAGCAATATGTAAAACATGTTCCTATTTTTTGGCCTTTATCCCCCCATTATTGAAGGCTTTGTCCAGATTTATTGGTCTAAGAGGTTGTGAGGTATGCTCAAGGCATATAAGCTCCATGGCACATTCGATAAGTACATAGCACTATAGTACATGCAACTAGATAGATAGGGTTTCTAATCTTGATACTGGCAACTGTGTGAGTGTATGTGTCTGTGTATGCATATCCCCTGTAGCAGCATGGCTGTCTTGCCTATGGTTATACTATTTTGTGTGCCTGTTCCACTATGTTAACTCCCCCATCACCAACGTACTCAGCGCCTACAGATGTCATCCACTTAGATGCAGAGTTAGACATTTTCAAACACAATAGCACTGTGGTGCATGCAATATGTATGGTGGTCTATAGTGTACATAATTAGATAGGTAGGGGTTCTAATCCCAAAACTGGCAACTTTTGTGGGTGTGTGTGTGTTTGAATGCATATTCCCACTGCAGCAGTGTGTGTGTGTGTGTGTGTGTGTGTGTGTGTGTGTGTGTGTGTGTGTGTGTGTGTGTGTGTGTGTGTGTGTGTGATGGTTATACCATTTTAAGGGCCTCTTAACTCCCCAGTGGCAATTTTTACAGCACCTGTAGATGTCATCCACCTGAATAGTAGTGGCAGACACTGCAAAAAATATATAAGCTCCTTGGCGCATGTGATATGTATATAGCACTATTGTATGTAAAACTAGAAGAGAAGTCCTGTTCATTGCACTTGCCATGGGTATAGTTTGTCCTGTCAACTCTCACAATACTACAAGAAGTGTTCCACATTGCACATTTGATAAGGTGGCAACCCTACTCTGTGTTGCCTATGTGTGTGCAATATGTAGACATGTATAGGCCCTGTGAGTAGCCACTGCCTCCAATGACCCACATGTATCTAGGCATGAATGCTAACTGACAAAACCCATACATGTAGGTATTGCCTAAGGCTGTGGCAACTGTAAGTAGTGTGCTGTCTGTCATTAACCCACAGACTGCAATGGTGTCATACAGTGGGTATAAAATGGTGCCAAGGTCCTGGCCTAATGGAGAAAACAGTACCAGCTACCATACGGTGAGGACATGGCCCCAATGTTTCCCACATCAACGGCAACCCCATAAACACACAACCTGCATTGACAGACCTGGGTACTCAGGTTGATAACACTGCTACATTCAGCCATCAAGTAGTGGCAGTGGTCAGAAAAGCCTTGGTAGTGGTTCACCACATAGGTAAAGGGACTGCATCCAGACAAAAGGTGGACATTACCTCTGTATAGTCCTCAGTCAGCACAATAATAAATTATCATCATGGCTGGTCTGGTATGTACCTATGCAGACATCTGCAACAACTGGAAAGGTTATGTTAACACCCACAAAGATTATCTATGGCCTTCAACACCTGTTCCATACAGACAGCCTCAAATCTGTAGTGCCCCACTTGGTATCGGACAGGTTGTCCACAGCTGGGCTGTGGCATGCCTAGATGGCAATGTTGTGCTCAGCCCTTCAACAGCTGTCCTATATATGTGAGTCTAACTCTTTGTGCATTACCACACAACAGGCCTGAATCACATATGCGACAGCAATAAAACCTGCTGGAGGGACATATTTGTCTCCCAGAGGCTGCCCTGTCTTAGGAATGCACTTCCCATACATGTCAATCAGAGTACCATGCAGGCCCTCATCAAGTGCATCCATGATGAGTGGATGGGAGAACAAAAATCTGTCCCAGGGGTCCAACCTGTGTCCATCAATGACAGGGACAACAGGTGCTAATTGATGATTCTGTTGGGGATAAAGTAATGTCTAGGCTGGTAAGGGACCCAGGGCCAGTACTCTAGTAACCTTCTGTGGACCTATGAACCTGCAATCCTATAGAACTTCTAGGTGACATCTATCAAGAGTAGCATGCTGTGTCGAGGGGTATGCATGCAAGTTTACGCTGTCTGCCTCCACTGTCCCTTACACACTATTCCATGCATATGCACCTAGGTAAACATGCACATATACAGCCATACCTTGGTTATGAAAATGTCTCTGCATTAGCACTACGCCATCCTGAGCTTCTGTATTGGCAGCAGGTCCTTACAACTTAGACACAAAGACACCTGGAACAGCAACAGAATAAGTTCTGTGAGACAACAGTCAGTCAGCAATACTAATAGCAATACAGCATTGTGGCACAATGGTACATACACTTTCATGTGTACGCATGACAATTGACAGCAGACAGCACCTCACAGGGCATAACACTACTGCACTACAAACTGCCATTAACTATACTATATTCACCCTGTGCATCAGACACATATTAGCATGTCCCTCCATTGATGGTATGGATGACAGGGATGTGGCACAGGTATCATCACATGCACAGGGTGTGGTGTGAGGTTGCCAAAGGCGTAGGTTGTGCCACACAGTTGACATCATGTGTTTATGTCTGGTGGGGTGCTGGTCAGCTGGGCCATGGAAAAGAGCTGGGTGTGTCTGGTGGTGACCTGCACATGACAGTGATGTGTGTGTGTGTGTGTGTGTGTGTGTGTGTGTGTGTGTGTGTGTGTGTGTGTGTGTGTGTGTGTGTGTGTGTACACAGTCAAACCATGTGCCAGCCCTACACGAGGGTATGTTGGACAGCTGTGGACCGTAAATGGCAGAATGGACAGTTCACCAACTCTGGCCATGAACACAGGAAGTGGTTCTGCCAAGAGTGGCACTGGCACCACCACCACCATGCACATGGCCAGATGTGGTACTACTTGCTGATAATGACCAGTGTCTGCTGGTTCTGTGTCCCTCATGGGACCACCCAGGACCATGTGCCCATAGTCTGCCACATTGTGGTGTGGACACCCCCCCCCATTGGTAGTGCTGGTGGTACTGCCACTACAAGAGTGTGATTGTGCAAGGTGACATGCGCTCTCAGCTGATGTTGTTGCTGACCAACGTCCATGTGTCCAATGCCCTACTTCCAGCACATCTTCAAGCACAGACATTGCATGGTTAAGGACTGACAATGTCTCACCCCACCGTCTATCCACTACATCAGTAAAATGTTGTAAGGCATCACCAATGGTGTAGATGGAGTCATGCATGCCAGGCAGTGTGGCATTCATGACCCTGAGCATCCGTCTGGTGTACTGTTCACAACGTGCCTCCATGACAGACCAAAACATGCATCAGATGACACGTGCTGTGACACCTCTGACAGGTGCTGAATGGGCAGCAGTCCTCCTTTGAGCACCCCTGTCAATCTGCCTGTGCGGGATCTTGCCAGCTCTCTGGCTATGGCTACTGTCTACAGTCACAGATGCCATAGCCGCCACTTTCCTTTTCGATGCCACCTCCCACTGACTGTCCAATATCTGTGACTGCTGGTGACTGGGTATGTGTGCAGGGACATTGGGGGAGGAAGTGGGATGTCAGCCAGTGGGAAAGATTCAGTCCCAAACAACTCTACCTGTGCCTTACTATGGCCATCATCATCATCAGAGTCCAATGAGACACTGATATCAGGTTGTGAGGGGGATACACTCCAAACCCCATGGTCACCTGTGAGAGAAAGACAACATGTCTGCATTAAGTCCTGCACTATAATGTCTGCTGATCCATGTACAGACACACACACACACACACACACACACACACACACACACACACACACACACACACACACACACACACACACATGTGAGGTGCCACAAATGCATTATACAGATCACACGTTATGACTGATACTATGCACAACACACAAGCAGACCACAACAGACACACACAAGATAGGCTCTTAACAACATACAGTGCAGCTACGTCTAGTTAATGTAGCTACTACTATACACCTGTGAGAGAAGTGACATGTCAGTGTATGTGATGAACCTTCACCTAAAACACAGTGCACCTATTTCCACAATAGTAATGCATCCCTTTACAGCAGACTGCCTACACCTTCACAAAAATATGTGCTAATATGTTACAGCTCCTGCAAATATGGTACTGTGATTACTGATGTAATGCACTGCAGTGAACCCCTCCACAAGTAAGCATGCAAGTATTGCAATATGGCTAAGCTTAACAGTTGTGTCCATGGCAAACGGGCAGCTCTTAACATGCCTAGGGTATAGATGAGCCATAACTAAACAGTGCCACACTCACCGGCTACAGCATGATGGACCCCAGCCACACCAGAGGTACCTATGGATTTGTGTGGGAGAGGTATTGTCAGCAGACACAAATGTGGCATTGGTACAGGATAATATCTGCCTATATCAACGTGTAAAGTACAAACTGTGATACTTCCCACATTGCTGACATTCACAATGTGTATGCACATGTGTGCATTACAAAACACCCCCCACAAATGCAGATTGACCCATCATATGTGTACAGGTATGCAAAGACTGCCACTATGAATGCTGCAGCATTAACACGATGACAACTGGATGCTTATCTGGATGCTCCTCAGAAGCTGTGCCACCCACCTCCATGACATATGGTGTTATTGACTCTTGTGAGCTAGTGGCTGAACCCAGGTTTGCCAGGAAGTTTTCTGTGGCCGAGAGTGGCTGTTGTGTAGCAGGCCCTCCACTGGTGCCAGCACGGTCCCCGGCCACAGCTACAGATGCATGATGTGTCACATCTGTGGCCCTGTGTTGGACTTGCTCATAGCTCCTGTCATGCAGCCCCATATGATTAACCAATGCCATGAGGTCTTCCCACAGTGTAGCATGGTCTTGATAGTTATGGCAACTCCTTGACAACAGCACCTGGTGATGGAGTCTCAGGGTAATAAATGTTGGTGGCGGTCTCGGCTTCTGAGAAAGGAGGATTCCTCTGCTGACACATCTCACCTAAAAGACGTGAAGAGATGAACACATCACAGGACCATATACATTGCTCACCATTATGTACACACCCTGCACATCCACATTTGCCACCACTATCCACCGCTACCTCACACATCATACTCCGCCATCTATCACCACAGTATGTATGTGGCTATCAGCAACATACTGGCAATACATCATGCATTGCCCTCTTGATCTTGATGTTTCCTGCTACTTGTTGCATGTCTGTTGCACCTATTACTGCTTGTTCATAGCCTGTCTACATTGTATGCAGTGGTGTCAGCCTCCACTGTTGTATTAAGAATCTGGGCTGTAGGACCACCCCTTAGGTCTCCCTGGCCTTCCTCCCTCAGATTCCTCACTTTATGGCTGGACAATGTCCTACAGTTTCCCCCCCTGCCAGTCCTGTTGATATGGGCATCCTGGCACAGTGTAGCACCTGCCTCAGTAGCAACCATCTACAAACACCAGCAAGGAACACACTGTGTGAGAGATGCAATGACATTAGGAACCTAAAGTCTATGCTCTCTCCCTGTCAAACACGCATATTTGTCCGCAAACAGGTTGTGAACACAAACAGTACACCTCACACACCACCCACACCTACACACACACACACACACGCACACACACACACACACACACACACACACACACACACACACACACACACACACACACACACACACATGCAGAGGTCCCCAACATATACATCCACAAACAAAGGAGACCTGTGATTCAAAGCCACATGTGAATGCCACAGCCCTACACAGTACATATTGCACATGGCCACACACCTGTGTCCCACAGCCATGCAGGTGTCACCACATGTCAAACATATTACACATAGGAGACTCCATTGTGAGACACACTGATGTGCTTCTCACCTGGATGTATATGTGAATAGTCACAGTTACTTGTGTGCCAGGTGACAGAATCCACCATATCGCATATGCACTGCTGTCTCTCACCAACAGGTACTGTCATGAGTCTGTCACAGTCCATGTTGGTGTGCCTGACCTGGGATGTACGTCCCTGGACTATATGCAGTGAGACATATGTGAGCACACTGATCCCAGGTATGTCCTTAGTGTTATGCACTATTCTGCTGTCACCCAGACTGATACTGCAATACATTCAAGAAATGATTAACCTTAACATATGGCCTTTTATCCTGTGATATTCCCAGGGGGTTCCAGTAACTGTGAGCCTGGGATTATATGGTCAGCAGACCACAATGCTTTGACAGATATGGCCTCCATGTATCTCAACTGGCCTTCAGGCATCTGGCAATGGTTCTCGTCACCCCCATATTGTCTTCATTAGGAAAACTGGTGAATTTATCACTACTAACATACAACTGTCAGGGCAGCACACATTGAAGTCCATGCTGCTAAATGCTAGGAGTCTACACATGACTGTGCCCTCAATGTAAGCATTCTTAACTCTGTGAAATGCTGAGATCTGTGCAGTCACACACACATGGTTCAAAGTTGCAGACAGCACCCCAGCCTTACCTGGTGTACCATCCTATCATACAGTCATACCCCAAAGTGTGGGTGGAAATTACATGGGACATGTGATGTCAGTATAAATAAGCCACATACACACCTCCATGCTGTACAGGCAGTAAGATGCACAGGGGACACTGCAGGGGCAGTTCACCATTGCTAACACAGCTATTTAAATCATAGCTAGCTACTGGCCCTCACATATGACCAGGAAGCTCATTCTGCCTATGTGGACCTCATCAACTGTATTATGATTTGGGTCTGTACCCTGATCCTAGGTCACTTGAATGACCCAAACATACACCGGGAGATGTACCCATGCCAGGGCACAAATGGCCAGAGAGCCATCAACAGTAGAATTACAAACACCTCGGTGCAGCTTGGGCTAACCTCATATGAGGTGAAGGTGTGTTGGAGTTGATACTACACAGCACAGGTTACCACTGCAGCATTCCTACAATGTCATCCTCCATCACAAAGCAACCATCATGCTGTCACATTTGCAGTCACTATTTCTCACAATACCCATCTAGCTAGGGTCAGACATACATATACCTCCAACATGGAATACAGCCTCCTGGGGAGTGGTATACACAGCTTCACAGCCCCCAACCTCTCTGTAGGGACTGGCATCAATATCCACACATACACACAAGCACTATATGCGCATTTTATAGATGCATGGAGTCAGGTATACCCAACAGGACTACATCTTCCTCTGCAAGGATACATACACCTGTCTGGTGGACATCTGCAATACATAAGTGTTTATAACAGGAATGACATACTGCTGTCCAAGACAAAGTAGGAGAAGGTACCCATTTTGGAGCAATGTCTCCTTAGTGTGAACAAGCAAATGGGATCACTCCTGGAAACCTGCACAGCAAATCCAGAGCCCACATTGTTGACATCCACTACAGACAATCATCTCCCGTTCTGCACATATATCTGCAATATCACATGAAGCATTTGCATCTGCTCACTTGTGGTGGTGAAGGACACCAGCTATACTAGTGCTGTAGGTATGGCATACTTCATGCCTGACAGAGTCACTGTAGGCTTCACCCCCCCTGCCCCCCATCCGTATATCAGGATGTCCACAGTTCCTGCCACCTTCTCCTATATGTAGGGAACAGGTCACCACTTTCATGTGAACATCACGATAAACATCTGCCATGGGAGCCTATCACATCACAGGATGCATCCTACATGACCCTAAGCATAACCTTGCAACACCATACAAGGAGTTCTGACTACCGCCTTTGTCCCAGCTGTGTGAAGGACAACCACTGTCACCCCTTTACAGTAAGGTGTGGCGTCTACCGATCTGTCACATTATACACTCATCAGCCTAACTAAGCTGTTCTGCAAGCCATAGGATAGTTTATCGTGAACCTCATTAACAAGGACATTGGTGTCCTCCAAACACTCCATCACACACAGTTAGACTTTGTGAAGGAAGGGATCATGTCTGTTACACTCTGTTGACCTCTTTGATGCAGTCACCAAAACCATGGATAGGGGGTGCCAGTGCACACTGCCGATCTTGACCTGGACAAAGTCTTTGACAGTAAAACACACTTGGCCATAATAGATATATGCTCCAAAGTATGCATCACACTTTATGTTACCATAGGGGTAGCACACTGGCACTCTGACACGACCCATTTAATCCACATTGGAGAATCCACCTCAAGCAGTTGACCCATAACTAGAGGCATAACCTGTTGTTCTGTGTTTGGGCCTCTGTTATGTGTGATGTACACATCTGAGGTGCAGGCCACAGTAATTGGCCTATGGCAGACTATGCCTGCAGACGACTGCATGCTGTGTGCTGTCATGCAGATACATGACTGGTGCCAGACACATGGCCTAAGGCTGCATACCAGGAAATGCAGTGTCAACTCCTTTGAGGAGAGTGATGTAACTACATATTATCACAGTTCTAACAACATCCTAGGCATGTAATTAGTTCTGAGGGATCTGTGCACACAGGTGGATGGCAACATGACATTTCACCACTATGTTGCTTCTGTTGTATGGTAAACCTTTTATATGGCCCACCTCATACATAAGGGTATGTCATCCAGGGACATGGAGTCCTAACATCCCTGTATTCACCCCAATAAGGCCCATTATTGTGTAAAATGCCCTGTTCATCATTCACCTCACACAGCACACACAACAGCTGGGGACATCACAGAGGTTCCCCACCAGGGAATACCAGGGCCTCAAACATCTACCACACACAGTTAGGCTTAAGCCCAACCCTCTACCTGGTTTCATGCATACTCCTCAGAGGTGACCTCTGTCTGGCATGCAAGGCAATCACGGACTCCCCATTGTTGGGACTGCTGCATGAGTGCAACCCAAGCTCCACTCTATTAACACACACACACACACACACACACACACACACACACACACACACACACACACACACACACACACACACACACACTCTCTGGTGTGTGACATCAACTGGGCTTGTTGGGCCTCAGATGTGTGCCCCACACACTCACCCTGCTGTGGAAAGATCACCCTGCCCATATCAGGCAGGGTAGCTAATTATACCTTTGCAGATGGAACCTGGATAACTGGATGGTTAACTGCACATATACCCTTGGCATGCCACCTGTGTCCCTGTTGGACTGGGGCATCAGGTGCTGCCTTGCGTACACATGGGCTAACATCTGACCTAGACATATGGGTGCTCAGGACCCATAACCTAGTAACCTCGTATGGTCCTAGGTATACCAGTTATAGCCTGTGTGCTGTAACAGACTGTGTTGTTATGTGTCCACATCCATCACTGCCATCAACTGTGGTGTTTCCCCTATGGGCAATGTTACAGTACCATGTCATACAGCCAACATCTGACAAATAGGTGAGTGGTACTACAAAATGCATATGGACATTCCAGCAATATCTTTGCTACACAAAAACTGAGAGCAGTGCATATGTGGTGTAGGGTTTCCTCCTCATAGGTGTCCGACATCTGCAGTACCCAAATGTTTGCGGAATGTGTACATATGCCTGATATATGGAGACCCCCTGCCTGACACATGTGAATGTCTGGAAACCAGTTGGGCAATATGTAATGGTTGTCCCCAGAGTATGGGGTATGTGTCTGTGATATGTCAGACCCCTCATAACACAGTAGTGGTACATTAATATATGGTACTGTATTAATTTGCTTACATTGTATGCTCAATATGTACACACTGTTGCTGAGGTGAAGCCTGTGTCCACCACTACTACTACCTATAACCTGCTGTCCTACTGCAGGGGGTCACCAGGAATGCTAGACATAGCTATCAGGCAATGACATACATGTGTGGAGTGCTCAGTGACCTAGCCAGAGTATGTCAGGAACAGGCAGGGACACCTGGATAATGTTTGAACTAACCCTGTATGACATTCACAGACTGAGAGGGGCTCACTGACAGTACATGATGTGATATGCCAGCTGTATCCACCAGTAGTTACGGTCACTATTGTACAACAGACAATCCAGTAGCATCCATACATGAACTGAGCATTACCGGGGGGGTGGGACTCAGGGGCCAGAGCTGTGATCTATGTCACTGCAGGCAGAGCCAAAAGGAAAGACTGTAAGTGCTGGACAGCAGAGTAACAGCAACATGTCATTTTAAGATATGTCTTTGAGACCTACTGTTGAAATTCCTATTTCCCAGAAATGCATCCCCATCTGCATTCCATTACATGGTTAATTCTATGACATACCTGGTATAAAGTTGTACTCCTTTGTGAGCCGAATTCCAGTGGTAGTTTTCCTTGAAAATCACAGTCTGTCTTCATGAAGAAAGTCTCAGACCTGTTTACCATAAGCAGCAACTTGCCTTTTGTAGGTAATGCTCATGAACAGGTGATTGCATGTGCTAATCTGTGACTCACACTTTCTGATAGCATCCAGAACAGCTGGATTGCATTTTCATTAACCAATGGCATGGCAACACAGTGCTATAATTAAGGCCTTCATGTAGGCCTTGGCCCCTTTCCTGGCCTGTGAGGAGGACAGTATGGAGGTGTGGGAGCTACAACATCACAGAGGGTAGATAGAAATACTGTTCACTGTTTAGATTGATGTGGTATGTCCACAGTTTTGCATGCTATGTTTAGCTATTAACAGACTTTCTGATTCTGTGGCAGGTTACGGTTTAACAATGTGTGTTGGGGTCAGTAAGGAAACAGGCATATGTGAATGTCATACATCATTTTATCCAAATGTGCATGCTGCTGCAGTTGATGCTGGTCTATCAGCTGTGTATGTTTGTAGGGGGAGACTGTGACACATGTCCCTGTCACCTGAACATTCCTCCCAACGCTTTATGTATGAGTGTTGTGTGGATGCCCTGTCCTAGGTGTTTGGGAGGTTCTGTAGCAGGTAGCTGAGCATAGTGCTGCATGTGTACCAGGCAAAAGATGATCCATTCTGGCCAGGAGTCATACTGGGGATTGTGAAGACATTGGAGGACAGCAAGCTGTATATCTCAGTGAGGGAGCAGTGTCAGTTCTTGTGTCACAGCATGGCCAGGGAGAGGGTACCCATAACTGTCCAGGTGAGGCATGTGCCATCCAGAGAGTAGCAGGGTACTTTTAGGACACATATTCATATTTGTGACATGTGTCCCACCCTCCAGGCCTTTCACATGCTACTGTGGGTGTTAGTGATTGCAGTAGCAGCAACCAGATCTGCTAGACATACCTCCAAACCGTACCGAATTACTCAGTTTTTACCGAGTTTTGGGGTCCAAATAATGGGGTGCCACGATTCCTGAGTGGCACCCCTTCATTTCCGATTTTTTCCAGGTTTTTTAAATTTTCCACGCTTTCAGAGCTGATGTCATCGCGTGAGTGATAACGTCAGCACCATCAGCCAGTCGGAATTTAGCTCAAGCGCTTTCCCGGCTGACTGGCTGTTTGAAATTTGTCTGGGGCTTTCCTTTTCTGCTGCTTACTTAAGCCGGCATCTGCGAGCTGCTTATTTTATTTCTTTCCTTTTCTGCTACTTACTTAAGCCGGCGAGTGTGAACTTCTTATTTTATTTCTTTCCTTTTCTGCTACTTACTTAAGCCGGCGAGTGTGAACTTCTTATTTTATTTCTTTCCTTTTCTGCTGCTTACTTAAGCTGGCGAGCTGCTTATTTTCTTTCCTGTGTTCATCTGCTGCACTAACGAATGCTGGTGCCGAATTCTGGCCTTATGAAGGAAATCACTGGTACTGAAGGAAAGGTATGAACTGCTGCATGGATGGACAGAGCATGCTTCTAAGGTACTCAACAGAGAGGGGTGTATGTGTGTGTGTGTGTGTGTGTGTGTGTGTGTGTGTGTGTGTGTGTGTGTGTGTGTGTGTGTGTGTGTGTGTGTGTGTGTGTGTCTGTGAGTGAGACTGTTTCTTAGCTTATACCTATTGCTTTCTGGAATGGGCTGCTGTTCTTGACGAATTGAAATGAATGAGAACAAAAACAGGAAGTAGCTAAATGGCTGATCTTTTTTTTTTTTTTTTACTAGTAAAATAATAAATGAGGTCTTTAAAATCTTCACAGAGATATGTTTGGATGGTACTTGCGTATTATCGCAACCACAGCTTCTTTGCATTCAGTACATTTTTGGCAACATTCTGTTCTGAATTAAGTAACCTGCTACCGAGCGTTACAAAGTTAGAATGTTGCCGTGAGTGCAAACAAGCTGTGGTTGCGATAATATGTAAATACTGTTTGGTTTCTTTCCCAGAAAATGTTAATATCTATATGGCATTCTTGAACTTGACAGCAGAATTTTAGTGTAGGATTTCACTGACTGGTTAAAACAACAAGCACTGATATGCACTTAAGAAGTTCTCATAACAAGCCAGAATGATCTGCTTCATCTTCATGTGAAGTTCCTTCCAGATTTTATTCAGCTAGCTGCATCTCTTGTTAGCATAATATCTTTTTATTTTCTGAGCCTTAAATGTTGCTAGGCTGCAGTTTTTTCCTGGGTAACATGAGACAGAAATCCCTCCTTTTTAGTATTATAGATGAAACATCATACTCGGATTATGTTGGGATAAGTAAACAGATGCATCTAAATTACTTTGTAAGGATTCTTCTTCTTTCAGCTGCTCCCATTAGGGGTCGCCACAGCAGGTCAACTGTTTCCATTTCTTCCTGTCCTCTGCATCTTGCTCTGTCACACCAATCACCTGCATGTCCTCTCTCACCACATCCATAAACCTTATCTTAGGCCTTCCTCTTTTCCTGTTACCTGGCAGCTTCGTCCTTAGCATTTTTTTCCCAATATACTCTGCATCCCTCCTCAGCACATGTCCAAACCAATGTAATCTTGACTCTCTGGCTTTGTCTCCAAACCTTCCAACCTGGGCTGACCCTCTAATATACTTATTCCTAATCCTGTCCATCCTCGTCACACCCAGTGCAAATCTTAACATCTTCAACTTTGCCACATCAAGCTCTGACTCCTGCCTTTTTATCAATGCCACTGTCACCAACCCATATAACATAGCTGGTCTCACTTACCCTCTTGTAGACCTTCCCTTTCATTCTTACTGGTACTCGTCTGTCATAAATCACTCCTGACACTCTTCTCCACCCACTCCATCCTGTCTGTACTCTCTTCTTCACCTCTCTTCCACACTCACCATTACTCTGAACTGTTGATCCCAAGTATTTAAACTCATCCACCTTTGCCACCTCTACTCCCTGCATCCTCACCATTCCTCTATCCTCCCTCTCATTCACACACATATATTCTGTCTTAGTCCTGCTGACCTTCATTCCTCTTCTCTCTAGAGCATATCTCCACCTCTCCAAGGTCTCCTCCATCTGTTTCCTACTCTCACTACAGATCACAATGTCATCTGCAAACATCATAGTCCACGGGGACTCCTGTCTGATCTCGTCTGTCAACCTGTCCATCACCACTGCAAATAAGAAAGGGCTCAGAGCTGATCCTTGATGCAATCCCACCTCCACCTTAAATGCATCCGTCACTCCCACCTCAGACCTCACCACTGTCACACTACCCTCGTACATATCCTGTACCACTCCTGCATACTTCCCTGACACTCCCGACTTCCTCATACAATACCACAACTCCTCTCTAGGCACCCTGTCATATGCTTTCTCTAAATCCACAAAGACACAATGCAACTCCTTCTGACCTTCTCTGTACTTCTCCATCAACACTCTCAGAGCAAACATTGCATCTCTAGTGCTCTTTCCTGGCATGAAACCATACTGCTGATCACTAATCATCACCTCCCTTCTTAACCTAGCTTCCACTACTCTTTCCCATAACTTCATGCTCTGACTCATCAACTTAATCCCTCTGTAGTTACTACAGCTCTGCACATCACCCTTATTCTTAAAAATCAGTACCAAAACACGTTTTCTCCATTCCTCAGGCATCCTCTCACTTTCCAAGATTTCATTAAACAATCTAGTTAAAAACTCCACTGCCATTTCACTTAAACACCTCCATGCTTCCACAGGTATGTCATCTGGACCAACAGCCTTTCCGTTCTTCATCCTCTTCATAGCTATCCTTACTTTCTCCTTGCTAATCCACTGCACTTCATGATTCACTATCCGCACATCATCCAACCTTCTCTCCCTCTAATTCTCTTCATTCATCAGCCCCTCAAAGTACTCTTTACATCTGCTCAACACACTCTCCTCACTTGTGAGCACATTTCCCTCATTATCCTTTATCACCCTTACCTGCTGCACATCTTTACTAGCTCGGTCCCTCTATCTAGCCAATTGCTAGAAGTCCTTTTCTCCCTCCTTAGTGTCCAACCTTTTATACAAGTCTTCATATGCTTTATCCTTAGCCTTCGCTACCGCTCTCTTTGCCATGCACCTCATATCCTTATACTCTTGTCTACTTTCTTCATCTCTCTGACAATCCCACTTCTTCTTCGCCAACCTCTTTCTCTGTATACTCTCTTGTACTTCTTCATTCCACCACCAGGTCTCCTTGTCCTTTTCCTCTTTCCAGATGTCACACCAAGCACCTTTCTAGCCATCTCTCTTATTAGCTCTGCTGTAGTTACCCAGCTATTCGGTAACTCTTTACTGCCACCCAGTGCCTGTCTTAACTCTTCCCTGAACATCACCTCACAATTACCCTTTTTCAATTTCCACCATTTGATCTTTGGTGCTGCCCTCACACTCATCCTCCTCTTCTTGATCACCAATGTCATCCTACAAACCACCATCCTATGCTACCTAACTACACTTTACCCTGCCACCACTTTACAGTCAACAATCTCCTTCAGACTGGCCCGTCTACATAAGATATAATCCACCTGTGTGCATCTTCCTCCACTCTTGTATGTCACCCTATGCTCCTCCCTCTTGTTAAAATACATATTCATCACAGCCATGTCCATCCTTTTTGCAAAATCCACTACCATTTGACCTTCTGCATTCCTTTGCTTAACACCATACCTACCCATCACTTCCTCATCCCCTCTGTTCCCTTCACCAACATGCCCATTGAAATCTGCTACAATCACCAGTCTCTCAGCCTTGGGTACAGTCATCACCACGTCATCCAACTCACTCCAAAATCTTTATCCACCACTGGCCAGATGCATTTTCTTTGGATGTGGTGTGGGTTTCAATGTTGTTTGAATGAATGTGAGTTTCAAGGGCAGAGAAGTTTTAATGCCAAGTCTGTTTTTATTGTGAGACAAAATTGCTTTGTTTAGCAGATATCTATTAGTGTTTGTGCATTGTGCTATAAAATGTGAAAATAAAATCCAATAATCATTGTAGAAGTAAAGCAGTATGCACACATTAGTGTTTATGTAAATGGGGTGAAATAGCCAGGTAATAGGACATCGGAATGGCTGTAGGTGGACCCTGGTGCCAGATTTTGGTTGTCCTTCAGTTTGTGTTTGAAAGTTGGTATCCCACAATTCATTTGAGTGGGTGGGTAGGGTTATGTAATTATGTATGCAAATTTTACATTAGTCAGCATACAGATTTGTACCTATTTTAATGGGCCTTGTCCAGATTTTTGATGTTTCCAGGTTGAGAGGTATACTGCTGGAGATTGCAGGGCTAAGTTATTTCTATGTTGTATTGACAAGTATGTAGTTGTGCAACAGACTGGACTGTGGGCCAGAACTGTAGATGTCCAGATGTCAGACATGCTGTGAATGTAGCAGATAGATCTACTGAGTCAATATTATGGGAGGTGTACTTGCAAGACATATGTGTATGCATACAGTCTGTTACATGGGATTGGCATGAACATGTGTGTTTGGATGGGTATGACATGTCACACTCCTGTCTGTCATGCTTTTGTAATCTCAATCTGCACTGACTAGCCAGTACTTTAGCACATAGAATAGGTTTGATGGCAACCATGCCATAAGTAGGTGGCACAACTGTGGACATTCTGCAACAGTCTGTGCAGTTGTCAGCTCTGCCTGATATTGTAGGCTGCTGTAAATCCATCAACATGTCCTTGGCTGTTTACCGGTTCGATGTATGCATTACAGGCTCAAGTATGCTGTCATTTATCACATTATATGTAGAAGTAGTGTGTCACTGGTAGTCAGGATATCTTTGTAAAAACACCAGTAAATCTCTACTGCTGAGTTAGCCTAGTGGTGTAATGTACTATGCTGTAGTTCTGAGGGTCCTGGGTTCAATACTTGGCAGGGGTGTATATTTTTCCTGATGTTACATCACTGCACTGCATGCTATATTTACAGAAACACTAGTAATTCTCCAGAGCTGAGTTGACCTAGTGGTGCAATGCACTATGCTGTAGTTTAGAGGATCCTGGGTTTGAGATTTGGCAGTGGTGTATATTTTTCCTAATGTTACATCACTGTACTTCATGATATATTTATAGGAACACCAGTAATTCCCCAGAGCTGAATTGGCCTAGTGGTCTAATGCACTATGCTATAGTTCAGAGGGTCCTGGGCTTGAGACTTGGCAGGGAAGGTTATTTTATTGATGTGCATCACAGTGTCAGAATCAGATAAGGTGATTAAAGCAGTTTTAAGCAGTTTTAAGTGGGTTTGCGAGACGTTCCATGATGCTAAGCGGCACTTAGTCCCACTTAAACCCGCACTATTTCCAAAAAAAGAAAGGAAAAAAGGGGTGATAGGAAAGTGGTAAATGGGGGCAAGCAGGGGGAAAAACAATATGAAAGGCAGGTAGGGATGTGCAGGACAGGTGTAGGAAAGAACCATAGCTCTCATTTCTTCTACAGCAACAGCTGTGCATTTTGTGGACAATTTGGAATTTGGAGCCTCACATCCCACAGGGAGGGAGGGGTGTGGTCAACATAACTTTGTTGATTAATTGCTGGGATGATTGATTGATGGCAAATGGAGAGCTATGCATGGGACGATATTTTTTTGTGGGACAGATGCCCTTTTTTTTAAGGAGTGAGTGGAATGTTGGGGAAGGGTTGTAGGTATGTTTAGGGGGTTAAGTTGGGTAGGAGAGGTTGCATTTGCAGACAGAAAAGACAGACAAGAAAGTGGACAGGGGTGGTGTATGACACATGAGGGGGTAAACACCTTGGATGGGGAAGGTGTTTGGGAATCGGAGGACCAAGTGTCCCCAGATGGAAGCAGTGGGACTGAGCTTACCACCCATGGGCAATCACTACTGCCCCTTCATGGCCCCAAAGGTGGATGTGCTGGGGGGTTGGGTGCCAGGTCCAGCCTGTCCCACCAGGTGCGCCAGTCTCCCCTTGATCTGGCGCAGTTGGTCATCCAAATTACACTGGATAACCCTGTGCACCATGCATGGGAACTGAGTTCAGGTGACGACAACTTTTCTGTGCTTGTGCTTGGGGGGGGCAGACCCCATCCCCTGAGGTGGTTCCACCCGAGGGTGGTGCAGGACCAGCGGAGGAGGCAGGTCCAGGTTGGGTCCCAGACATGCTGGGACCTGATGCCAAGGTCAGATGAGGTGGGATATTTGTCAAAGTGTATTGGTTAGTCATGAACAGAACATTTCAATGTTAGTTATAACAGCATGCATGGGTGTACCAGTTAACCCAGAGCAATTGAATTGCATAGTATACAGGGCATAGGCATAAATGGAATAACAGTCATTATTGTAACAGCATGCCAGTGACAGTTATGGCAAAAGGCCAACAACATTGGTATTTCAACAATGTATGTTAGCATGCAACAATTTTAATATATAACCAAGAATTCAACACAAGGCCCACCATTAGGTTTTGAGAACAATATATGTAAAAATGGAACCATACCCGTAATATAAGAATAATAATTTGTGATACAGATAAGGGGTGGGAGGAGAGAAAGACATTCCATTACCAGCTGTATAAGTTATATTTTTCATGACAGTACTGCTCAATACTCTACAGGTCTGCCCTTACTTTATGTCTACAAGTGCCCTATAGCTTCTGCAACACTACAAACCTCTCAAGCTATCCAGATGGGATGGTATTGGCCAAGCTGTAACACCTACAGGTACATAACTACAGGGGACTATTATTTGTCAGGGGAACATATATGACTACCAAGGTGTACTCTGCACTGACGTTGTGTGAGTGTGCTGCTGGCATACTTCAACTGGGTTTATATCTGTGTCCAAGGTGTTTGGTAGCAGTGATCACTATCCATGACAGTGTGACACTTGAGAGACATGCATCATGTACAGTACAGAGAGTTTACACTTATCCCACTGTCATTGGCAGGTATGGGGTTAGACTATCAGCAGACATTCACAAATGCACCAGCCATACAGCCGGACCAACAATAGACCATTTCATTTGTCTTATTAACTTGGAATAGTACTGTACTTCATGTTGTTTTATTTAATGGAGTGTTATCACCTTGCTGAGAAAAGCTTTTTACGCACCACTACATCTGGACACAGACATTAGTATACCTTTCAAACAGCTACTACAGACATTTATTTACCTGTAAGTCCTGCGGGGAAAAATTTGTTAATAACACATAACTGTTTCTATAAATAGTCAGTACTACTTGTCTGTTACTATAAATATATCTAAGCACCTGTCCCTGGATTCAAACCCTGGTCTGTGTGTGGCAAAATGAACAACATATATATTGCTTATCACACTGAGCTACTGGGCCACTGCTGTATGCTGAATGAGCTCACCTGGTGACAAAGTCTGACCACGTAATATAGGTAGAGTTTCACACAAGACTGCAGTGACAGTAGAACATACACACATAAAATTCATGCACGACAGTGATAGTAGGTGAACTGTGTATTAATACTTGGAATGCAGGTGTACACAATTAACCCCTCATGGATGGGAATATGTGTGATCTGTACAGACTATATAAGGGTGCTGGGTTGCCTACCTGACCCATATACATTTGCAGATGGTATATTTGCAGTCTACAGCTATTACAGTTTCATACTTGCCTGCATCAGCGTACCTATGTTCAGGGATGCATATAGTTGAAATGCAAAGGTTAACACAAGACAATCCTGGGAGAAACACAATATAATACCTTAGACAGTACTAGTCCAGGTTCCAATCTTAGTGCAGAACAAATATCATATTGCATTATATCTTGTAGTACAGCTCCACATCTACACTTTAGAGTGACAGTGACAGTTATTTATTGACCAACCTTCGTTCACTTCATGGTGTTATACCCATGTTTACTTCATATAACCTGTAATGTATGATTTCTTGAACAACAGCCCAGAATACACACAGCAATTGGCAGAAGACATATTTATTGAGGGTGACATGACACAGTGATTGGTATACAGCTGACAATTTTTATTTTCTAAACTTTACATAATACAGGCATTGAAACACATCTGTTATCATGCAATCTATGCAGTATTACCTTTATTTCTTCACAATTCTGACTTCAATTGTACTGCATTTCCTGTAGATTAGGATGAAGTTAATTTATTCCCTTCACATTTTCAATGTCAATGCAATTTATTACCAGAACATGTATCATTAATGCAGTATACACATGTCATTCACACACATTATTAATGCTGTATTAACTTTCTTTCCGTAACAGTAGCCTGTTTCATGCTTTCTTCCATGTTGAACTATACCTAGCAATGCTCACTTATATCAGTCCAAGTTTATGTACACATTCATTGCAGTACACTCACAGCAGACTATACATACTGGCAGTTACTACTGCACTCTTTCTTAATTAGAGTACTGTATATTGCAAAGGGTTCCCTTCACATGGCGGATAGTTCAGAATGCCAATATTCATATGGCCGAGACCATAAGATCAACATTTGAAATGTCGACCATACAGAACCGGGATCTCTATACAGTGCAGATTGGAAAGATTTCCATCTTCCACACTGTAGTGCAATCTCGGAGTTGGTATATTTAAGTTCCAGGGGGGTGGGTGGATGCATGGGGGCATAGCCCCGCTTCTAGCAGCATGAAGGTAAGTTTTTTTTGTGTTTTTTTATTTTTACTTCTATGATCGACATTTCGAATGTCAGTCATATGATCTCGGCCATATGAATGTCGCCATTCTGAAATGTCGATCATATGAAGTAGATCCATTGCAAGATATAGCTGCACTCACAACACTCTTTGTCCATCCTGGCCTGGTGTCCTACATGGGCCTCCAAGTTGTGAGCCCTCTCCTCTGCAGCTGTGGGGTGAAAACACACCATTATGTGTACCAGTCTATCAGATATTCATACTTGAATCTGGTAAATCAGTGGTTCCTATACTTACAAACTTCTGGGGCATTTCGATCCCATGTATCTTGGGTCCATTGGGCCAACAGCTCCCTCTGTCTTTTGCTTCAGGTCATAATAATGATGATGCATCTGCTCACCAATGTGGGGGATTCCAGTTGCAGTGGTGAGGTCACATGCCAGATGGTCCCAGGCCTCTGATTTGTAGTTAGACCCCTGGTACTGGCCTTGCAGCACTCTGTCACCATGGTCTTTGACAATGAGCCCAACCATGACCCTGGACTCCAACATGCCCCAGTGCTGCACCTGGAAGTGTGCTCCTTCTCCAACTCCACCCATAGCTCCTGTAGTAATTAAACTCTAACAGGTTCTGGCTGTATTCCCACCTGTTCAGCTTAAATAAGGCTGTTTTCCTGCCCTTTGTTGCCATTGGACCATTTTTAAAGATGCGAAGCAAAGCTTAGCACCACGCAAACCCACTAAGTTTAGCTGAGCAGTGCTTAAACTGGCAATGCTTAGCAATGCTTAGTGGTGTGCAAACCTGCTTAGCTGAGCTGAGGATTGCTTAAACAGGGATTGCTTAACAGTGCCCAAACCTGCTAAGTGGAGCTGCGCGTTACCAAGTACTGCTAAAACAGGTCCTGTTTAAGTATTGCTGGGCTTGGTTTAGCTATGCTTAGCATGGCTTAGCTATGGGCAAACCAGAGTTTTTTTTTAAAATATATATATATTGGAAGTAATTGTTCATTAATGATACTTTATTATTATGTATATCTATTTTACTTTATATCTCCTAAACATATGCATTTCACTATGATAAATGGTAGTGTAACTTTACTGTATTGGACACTTGTGAGTAACTGGGGCTTTTATCTTTGGGTCTACACTGAAAATGGACAGCTGGATTAACCATTTAACAAATGTCAACGTAGACATAAAAAATATTTAAAAATTTCCCTATCACATGTAAAAAGCTGAATGATCTGTTTTTGAACCGTACACCTACTGCACATGAGGCCGTCACTCTAACCATTCAGCTACCATGGATATGGTGATTAGAGTTTAATGTTCAATATAGCTCTCTGTTACATTTAAGCACTGCTGAGCACCATGCCGTGCCACTCAAACCCACTCAGCTATGCTTAAACATGACCTTTTCTATCAGAATTAAAAGCATCTGGTTTCTATTTTTAGATGTCTGGCACATGTTCATTGCTAAGCGCCATATGTCATCGCTCATATTGGTCTATATTAGAACCGCAAAACTACAGTTTGTCGAACACCAAGACATCAGTATGGAAACTGTGAAATTCTAAAAGCACGAACAGCCACTTCCGCAAATTTTTTCACAGAGAAAGAAATCCACTTGGCCATTATTAGGAATTTGCCCTTTTCTCCAATGTAGAGTGATCTCGGAGTTGGTATATTTAGTTGGGGGGTGAGGGGTGTACAGCCCCACACATTGGGGTTGTGGAGGGTGAAGTCCCCCCTTGATTAGGGTTGAAGGTTACATATAAATTGTACAACTGGCCAAGTACACACATTTATTTAATATTTTAGTGCCATCCAGCACTTTGACAGTGCAGGGGGTATGTTACACATCTCCAAGCACTGTAACACACACCCTACACTGATTCAGTAACAGTGTACACTGCTCTCCTTCAGTAGCATACCTTCATTAATATGCAAGGCGCGCTACCAAGGGGGAGCTGTAGACACAGCCACTGTGTGCTCCGTGTAGGGCTTGCACTATTCCTACATGGAGTTTATTAAATTTTGGGGTATGTGTCCAAACACAAATTGGTTCAACAATACTCATATTTATGGGGCATGATAAAATGAAGTACTTAGGAGTATGTAATAAAAAGGATTCTGCTGTGGCAGCAAATGATATGTGGGAAGACACTAAATAAGATAATACAAAAACTGAGATACTGGAAGCCCTTGCCTGTTTATGTGGATAGCAAGGTACAAGCAGTAAAAATGTTTTTTGTCCCTTTATTTTTTTTGTATACAGATCAAGCATATTTTTATCAGTCAGAGGAGATGTTGTGGATGGTAATAAAGAATTGAAGGATTTTATCTGGGGGGTAGAGGGCAAGAATCAAGTGGGACAAGCTGATCTTTCCAATATAATAAGGCGGTTTGGCATTACCTGATTTGAAGGAATATTGTAGAGCTAAATAGTTAAGGCTGTTGTACATAATACTAGCAGAAAGCTACAACTGAAAGTGGAAAGAGATGATGATGATGATAAAGCGTGCAGGGGTAGCAATTTGGTAATTAATGAAATAAGGAGTGAGTGGGTTTTGGATACAAATCCTTAAGGAGAATAACAACAGTCATACACAATATTATATTCACAAAGTAGCAGAAAATATAGTAAGAACTAAGTCAAAATGGGAATGCTATTTGAACTTCCAAGATTGCTGCACATCGAGTAACAGTTTAATTCTAGCTTAATGCAGCAGAGAAGGCCAGTAGACTTTTGTGTTTATAGGTTCATAGGTAGGTACTAGGCTATTGGCCCTAGGGCCCATACAAGCCTAGCCAAAAAATGTACCCTGGCTTTCGCCACCCAAGAAAATTATTTTCCTGTGCCCCTGTCGAGCAGAGCCACAGAAGTGATCCCTGGGGTGAATTTCCCATTTCCCATCCATTCATTTTCTTCAAGAGTGCTAATGAAGAGCTCTGCTTGACATAGATAGGTAGTCTGTTCCAGAGTATGAGAAGTCTCTGGGATAGGAATCTATCCTTCCAGCATGTTCTGTTTATTGTGGTGACAAGGTTTAGGTCCCTAGAGCGTGTAGCTCGGAGGGATTGGGATATGTGTGTTTATAAGTAAATTTCAGTAAGTGGCTAATAAGTGTATTGCCTGGATGCCAGGAAAAAAGAATTACAGAGGACCTGGAAAAAATCAGCTACAAAAAGTGGGGAAGAAACACTTACTGGGGAAAGTTCTACAGCTGAATGTTGTAACAGAAAGCTAGGTAATTTTAAGTGCAATAATTGTATTTATTGCCCCTATATTATGGAGACTGGATGACCTTTCAAGATGAACAACAGGAACATTTTTATTAATGTGCACTTTAGCTGTAATAGTGTTAATGTTGTATACATGGCGAAATGCCAACAATGTTCCATATTTTACATAGGAAAAACCTGTAGAAAATTTAAGAGCAGAATTGGAGAGCATTTGGGCGACATAAAATACAGTAGGCCAACTAGTGCCCTGAGTAGGCATGTGCAGGACAAAAAAGAGCACACCTTTAAGTTCCTTGTAATGCAACAGCTTAAAAAAGACATATAGGGAAAATGCCTAGATATACATTTGGGCACCAGTGAGCTGAAATGGCAGCTGCATCTGAATGCTGTGGAGTGTCCAGGAATTAATGAAATGACTAGCATAGCTAGTATTTTAAATTTAAAAAGTATTTTAGGATAGTACCTTGATTTTGATTTTAATTCATACACACAACACATTTTGAAGATGTATAGGTTGAGTTTATATTATGTTTTAGCTTTTATGTTTTAAAGCGTCCTACTAAATTAAACAATTAAACATGATTAATTGGGGTGTGGTATGTATATATAAAATGGCTGGGATGTTACACTCATTTGTTCTGATGAAGACCCTTGAAGTTGGGGAAGAAAGCGCTTAACTTGCGGAATATTGTTTAAACTGTGGTTTTCAAACTATTAAAGTGGTGTATTTCTACATCGTGCCTGCTTGTTCCATTTGCTGGTTTGGTTCCTTAGTTTCTTGTTGTTGCACAGATGTACTTGGTGTTTTTTGATGAGCATGGGAGAGTTGGCTCTGAATGGAGAGATTTTAGAGTTGTTGCAGCAAATAAACCAGCAGTTGGCTATTCACACCACTCAAATTAAGACTTTAAAGGACAAACAAAATGTTTCTAATAACATTTTTGGTAGCCTTGGCTACCCTTTAACCCAGCCAACACAAAATGTTCTACTTAATTCAAGTCCTAAACATTCGGTTTAGGATGGGAACAGTATCAGAGGGCAAATCAACCCAACAAGTAATGATATGAATGGTGATGACATCAGTTTATGGAAGCTAAATAAGTTTCAGTTTAATGAAGGAAGTGTTTTGTTAAATTCGAATTTAGAACAAAACAGAACTATTCAGGACAAACTAAAAATGTTTGAGAGATATTTTGGCATACAAAAAATTACAGATGGTAAACGCGTATCTAAACAGAAATATAGAGTTGGGGCAAGTGCCCCGGGGTTTAAGACTGTGGAGATACCCTAATGGTGCAAATGAGAACATTGAAATGCTTAAGAAACTACACGGATTATTTGATCGTTCGGGGATAGAGCTGATGAGAATTATAATAAAGTACAATCAATGGAAATTGGACATTCTTGTTAAAAAACTAGATGAGCAAAACAGTAGTATATTGAGTGACTTGGCTTATGCCCAATTTCAAACTTCACTCAATAATGTTTTCCACGTTGTGGAAAACGTATGTTCCACCATTTTTTCCAGAAAAGTGAATAAAATTAAAAGAAATCTTAATGAATACATATTAGATACAGTTTATCCACTTTCCCACAGTCAACAAGTTTATCAAGGGCAGTGAGCGAATCAGCTGAGGAGAAATGGGCAGGAAATGATGCAAGACCCGAAGACACATCAGCAGAAATAGCGTCACCATCTCCATTCTGTGACCAACCTGGATGAAACTGTACGGCATTCTGAAAGACTATGAGGAAAAAAACAAAAGCAGCCTTTTTCTGGGAATATTTACCTGGACTATGTGGGGCAGGGGGTGAGACCGGGAATGACAAGAAATCAGAATCCCTAGTGGATGTGCTAATGGACATAGCTTTGGGTATTTTACCATCAGCAAGTAGCCCGCTTAAGAACATTATGGACTATTACTGTGAAAATTTAACACCACTGGACGAAGTTTATGCTGGAAGTGTGAGCATAAGTGAGGGGAAGGGTGATGTTATCTCTAGTACAAATCAAGAATGTTACAAGTGTACAAGCCTAAGGGAATCAAATGATGAAGGTAATAGTGACACAAGGGGTTTGCTAGATGAAAATGTGATTAATGAATGTCAGTTCTTCATGGCATAAGATGATTGTGAGGTTGAAACTTGTGATTTAGACATTTCAATGCGCTGTTTAGAAGAACAAGAGAATGTACATGGTGGATTGGAACCAGTTATTATTTACAATAATAAGGGATATTTTAAAATTTACAATTATTCTAATACTGTGTTGAATGTAGCCCATGCCAATTTATTAGCAAAAGTTTTACTTTTGTTCCTTGTAGGAGAGGGAATGTTGTTAACACACTGATTGATTTGAAATGTTTCACTAGAAAATTAAACCTGAAAGTCTGGTTTAAAAGTGTTGCAGGAACACAGCAGGATTCAAGTGGCATGTTGCACAAGCCTAGCATATTTAATCCCCCTTTAAACAACTTGATAGGTCTGTTTGAAAAAAATATAAAAGAAAGACATTAGACAACACTTCAATAACAATAGAGGCAAAGAGAAAACAACAATAAAAATATGACCATTGAAGAGGATATGTTATTGAATGAATTAATAAGGAATCAAAATGTCCAGTTTATGAAACCAGACAAAGGTAATGGTATAGTTGTCGTGGACAAAGGAGACTGTTTGGACGGAATGACTGTATTGCTTATGGATGGAATTTATGTAGAAAGTTCTTTCAATGAAATTGACGTGACCAATGAAAAGAGAGACATGTTATTAGAAGACATGCTGCACCAAGATCAAATAGATGAAAAATAATATTTTTATATGCAAAATGAACACCCAATGGTGTGTAACATCTTCAGAATACCGAAGATTCACAAAGGGTTGAAAGACTCAAATTTAGGCCCATTGTGGATGGAAAAAGATCAAAGACCTGTTTCATAAGTAAATATTTGGATTCCAATATGCAAAAGGCTTTGGAAGATTTGCCTACATTAGTAAAGATTCCTGGCAGTTCTTGGACAAATTAAATGGGGTGGAGATCAGCAGTGATCTAATTATGGTCACAGTGGATGTATGCAATTTATTTTCAGTAATACCCCATGATGAGGGACTAAAATGGTTAGAACAACAGTTATTTAGAACCCAAAAATGTGACCAGGATCAAATGAATAAATATGTCACTTTGATGGAGTTACTATGTGTATTTTGAAGGGCAATTTTACAAACAAGTCAAGGGGGTAGCAGCGTGTGCCCCCATATTTGCAAACTTAATTATGTCATTTTGGGAGCAAAATATGTTATGCACAGTCCCTTTGCCCTCAAGATAATACATTATACTAGGTTTTTGGATGACCTGTTTCTGATTTGGAAGGGTTCTGAGATTGAATTAAATTAATTTTTGGTTTACATCAATGATACTTTAGAATTTTTGAAGTTCACCTACGAATATCACAGAAAAAATATTACCTATCTGGAAGTGGATTTAAAAATTGATCATGATGGTAAGAGTTTTATTACTAATATTTACAGAAAACCGACATTTTCCAACTCATACCTAGATTATGACAGCTGGCACCCGCACCATCAGAAGAAATCTTTAGTTAAGGGACAGTTGGTGCAAGCTGCCAGGATGGTTAGCCAGCAAGAAGATTTCTTAAGAGAAACGGAGCTCATAATCCAGTTATTTGATCAAAGGGGTTATCCTAGTAGTCTGTTGAATAGAATTTGTATGGATGTAAAAACAAGCATGACAATGGGATTTACAGGCCCAGTTTAGGGCACAAAACTAGGATATCACTAGATAGGGAGATTTTAACTAAATATGATGATATTCAAACTAGTTTAATCATCACTTTTAACCAGGATGCAGATATCATATTTAACATTATCTAGAACAACTGGGATATTTTACAGTTTGAATCGAATGTTGCACTTAAAGTGGGTAAAAATCCCAGATTAGTATACAGGAAGGACAGGTCATTCAAGGACATTTTTGAAAGAAATTTGGCATCTGAATGTTGTAACAGAAAGCTAGGTAATTTTAAATCCAATAATTGTATTTATTGCCCCTATATTATGGAGACTGGAGGACTTTTCAGGATGAACAACAGGAACATTTTTATTAATGGGCATTTTAACTGTAATAGTGTTAATGTTGTATACATGGCGAAATGCCAACAATGTCCCGTATTTTACACAGGAAAAACCTGTAGAAAATTTAAGAAAAGAATTAGAGAGCATTTGGGCGACATAAAATACAATACGTCAACTAGTGCCCTGAATAGGCATGTGCAGGACAAAAAAGAGCACACCTTTAAGTTCCTGGTAATACAACAGCTTAAAAAAGACATAAAGGGAAAATGCCTTGATATACATTTGGGCACCAGTGAGCTGAAATGGCAGCTGCGTCTGAATGCTGTGGAGTATCCAGGAATCAATGAGATGACTAGCATAGCTAGTATTTTAATGTTAAAAAGTATTTTAGGATAGTACCTTGATTTTGATTTTAATTCATACACACAACACACTTTGAGTATGTATAGGCTGAGTTTATATTATGTTTTAGCTTTTTATGTTTTAAAGCTTCCTACTAAATTAAACAATTAAACATGATTAATTGGGGTGGGGTATGTATATATATAAATGGCTGGGATGTTACACTCATTTGTTCTGATGAAGTCCCTTGAAGTTGGAGAAGAAAGTGCTTAACTTGTGGAATATTGTTTAACTTGTGTTTTTTGAATTATTAAAGTGGTGTATTTCTACATCATGCCTGCTTGTTCCATATGCTAGTTTGGTTCCAAAGTTCTGCAGCTGTTCAGCAAAAAGCAATGTAAACTCCAGACATGACTTCCAGTAACCTACAGGAAGATATAAGACAACTGCACACAAACCTGGTTAAAATAAATGAAATACTGACGGAGTATATTAACACAAAAAAAAAAAAAACAAAAGGCTGAAAAGAATGAAAGAAGTTTTAAACAGATATTCAGATGAGGTAATAAAGCTGCAAAAAACAAACAAAGAAAAAAAAAAGCAGAGGTTGAAATGAAGAAAAGACTGGCTGGATATGAGACTGCTCAGAAGAAATGTTAAAAAAATAATAGAGTTTGAGGACAGAGCACAAAGGGAAAACCTGAGATTTTCATCTATACCAGAGAAGCTGGAAGGAACAGACTGCATTCGTTTTAATAAAGAACAAATAAGCAACTGGACTGGTATTTCACAGCAGGAGTTGTTAGTTGAAAGGGCACATTGCGTGTATGCTCCAAAGCTGGCTATGAAAAAGCAACCTAGACCTTTAATAGTAGTAGTAAAGATGCAATCCTACCAGCAGAAGGAGTTGATTCTGATAAAACTGTGACAGAAGGACAAAGTACTAAAAGTGGGAGACAGCCAAATGTTTGTGGAAAATGATTACTCATCATACACCAGGCAGAAGAGGAGTAAATTTATTCCACTATTCAGAGAATGTTGAGAGACAGGTGTGAGATTCAAACTGCTGTACCCAGCTGTCTTCAAGGTATTCTTTCCTGGAGGGACAAAATCACAAAAATCACTTTGTGATGAAGTACATGCTAAGGAGGAAATACAAAAGTTTGTCCAACAAAAAGTGAGCTGTGAAACAGAAGGAGATTCTGCTTTTTGTTCTTCTGGTAATAACGACCACATAATGACTGCACATGTGAAACCTTTTCCAGTGTTTCAAAGGAAATTTTCAGAGAGAAGTAAGGGAGCATGATAGTTGACTAGAAGAATTGAGAATATGCTGAAAATTAAGTAGAGACGGGACAGGATTTGGGAGATGGAGATGAATAGTATTAAAACCAGTAACAATGTGGTATTACAATGCAATAATTATATCTGTGAAATATGACAGGACAGGAAAATCTGGAAATATTGTACTTTTTCAGAATTTTTTGGACTTGTGGGATACTCTAAAGCATATGCCTTACTTTGTGTCATTAATATTCAGAAAAATGCTTTGGGGAGGGGAAGAGAGGGGACAACATTAACTGTAAGTAAAGAAAAAATATTTTCTTTGCATGCTATAAAGTAAAGTTTTCTCATTTATTTTTAAGTGTAATGGGGACTCCCTTCTTCTGTCTTTTTTTTCTTATTTATTGTAAAAAGCCGGGTAAAAAGAGCATGACAAAAGAAACATTAATGTACCTTTTCTCATTCTTACATGGGGAGTAACTGGATTAAGGGCCTTAGATTGATTCAGTAACAAGTTTTAAGATAAAGCAAGTAAATGAAAAAAAAATAATATTGAATATTATGAGGCTTTTTCTAGCAAATGAATTGTGTGCTTAGTACCAATTCTGTATCTGGTCCTCATGTCTCCATGAAAATAATCTGATAAAGATAAATTGGCAGTCTGGTCGAATGAATCCATGGAGACAATCTGATAAAGAGAAATTGGTTAAACTCTGGTGGAGAGTGATTGGCTGGGGGGAAAAGAAAAGAGAAACGGGTTAGGAGATAATGTTCTCTGAAAGCATTCAGAGTTTTTTTCCAGCTGGGAGAGCTATAAAGATAAGACAAAACCAGTCAGCACTTAGTAGAAGCACAGGCTGCACCATGCATTTTAGCATGGATAACCTTTCTTTTAGATTAACTCGAGTCTGTGAATGTGGCTGTCACTTTGGGATATTTGTTCCTATTAGGAAGTTAAAACTTCAATAGGTTCATGGGTTCATAGGTTCATAGGAGGATACTAGGCTATTGGCCCTAAGGCCCTTATAAACCTAGCTAAGATTTCATTCATATTCCCACAAAGTCAGCACCTGTTCTCCCTGTCCAGCAGGGAGACAGGTGGGATCCCATGGGTATATTTTCTGTTTCACAAAAACACAATGCTGCCCTTACATAAGGAACCACACAAGGACGAAGTGAATAACAACATTTATTCTGCTCTTCTGGTGTCTCAGATTCTTCTCTTCTGGTACCACAGCCTTTTTACATAGGGCTAGATGTAGGGTGCAAGGAGGTGGCCGGTGTAAAGTTGGTCATATGGAAACTGTTAAACATCCTGAAAATCTTGAAAAGCTGTTTTTTGTCACAAGATATTCCAATTTTTCTCCTATATTGGAGAAGATTGTTAAACATGCATGGAATATTGTTTGTGAGGATGTTTCTGTTGGATTTCTTTTTCCCAAGCATATAACATTTTCTTATGGCAGATATAGTAACCTTAAAGAATTACTTAATAAAAAAAACTTCTAAAGTTACAACGGGAAGTAAAGTGGGTACTTATCAATGTGGGAACTGTTCAGTATGTAATCATGTTAGGAATTTGAATGGATGAAAAATCAATGGGAAAGTGTATTTAGCAAAGGAATTGTATAACTGTAATTTTTGTGGTATAATTTACATTATTGGCTGTGATTGTAGTTGCACGTGCTGGTATATTGATCTAACTACTAGGAAGGCCAAGGTGTGATTTTTGGAGCAGTTGTGTGACATTAGATGACATAGATTGGAGAGTCCAATAGCTGCCCATTTTGTGTCCAAACATGATGGATCACCCAGTAGTCTGTTTTGTAGCATTTTAGCATGACCTTCAGCTAATATAGGTAATTTCAAAAGGGAACTCAACAGACTTGAATGCAGGATGATTATCAGGTTTCATATGCTGTTTTCTCAGGGCATGAACTTAGATAGGAATATTACTTTGTAAAGCTGATATAGGGTTAGGATGTATTTGGTAAAAATGTATGTATATTTGTCTTTCTCTTAACAGCACACTTCTGTGGGTTTCTTTAATTCATTATAGTGTTAATTAATTAATTAATTTATTTTATTTTACATTGTTGACCGCGATAGTCTGACTGGATACATATCTATTTTCAGTGGAGGTCTGGGGAGAAAAGCTTCAAACTTACAAATAGATAAAGACAAGCAGGTTACAGTATATGCACAAACATATTGTATTAACATACAAGTTACAGTCTCACATTTCAAGCTTATGAAGAATACAGTTTATATACAGAAATATATACAAATATGTTACAGTTTCTCTTATCAAACCTATAGGTGCAGCTTATATACAGAATATCTGCAAATATATTACAGTTTCTCTTTTCAAACCTTTTAGTGTAAGAGGTTAGTTGCTATGAATTAGAAATTGCAGGAATATGGAAGTAGATGAGGCTTTAATCAGGGTTAGAGCAAGGACATAACCAGTGAGTTTTAAAATACTGGGTTAGATTTTTTTTTAACTGATTAAGGGAGGGGTTTAGAGTAAGGTCAGATGGGAGTGAATTCCAGGTTTTGCCTAATGAATTTGCAAACAAAGATTCTCCAGATAGGTTGTTAGCTTTAACAGATTGAACCAAAAGTTTTGTAGTGGAACGAAGAGGCCTAGCGTTTTTGTAGGGATGGATAATGTTTTTAAGTGAGGGTGTTTTTTCTGGATGGTTAATAACCTTGAATGCTAAAGTAAGTTAATTAAATTGAATTAGCCTGGAGAGTTCTAGCCAACCTAAGAGGTGTAGCTTTTGACAATGGTGTGTCCAGCAGGGAGTTCCTGTGGCAAACCTGGCAATTTGATTGTAGGAGCTAAAGAGTTTGTTGAGATCAGTTTTGTTCAAGTTAGTGAGTATTGGTGAGGCATAGAGTAGAGTTGAAAGCAGATGGGTACGGGCAATGGCAGTCCTAGCTAGAGGGTGAGAAAAGGTTTGTTTTTGTATAGGGAGCCAAGTTTTTTATTAACAGTTTTAATTGTTTGGTTTACATGCATATCATATTTGAGGTTGTTGTCTGTTATAACAACCAGGAGTTTGGTATACATATCTGGTGAGATTATGGTCCCATTGTTAGATGTTATATTAAATGAAGGTTGAGAGGATTTGTGAGTAGGGGAGAAGAGCAATAGCTTTCTTTTATTAGGGTTTAATATCAGCTGTTGATTAGAGATCCAGTTTTCCACTGTATTAAAGGTTTTCTGGGTTAAATTAAGGGGTAGAGTCTGAGCAGATCAGGATGGAGTCATCAGCATATTGTATACAGGTTGCATCTGGGATTACAGTGTAGAGGTCATTGATAAAGAGGGAGAAAAGAAGGGGACATTCGCGGAGGCTCTCAATAATAATCTGTCTAAGCAACAGAGACCTCTAAAGCAGAAACGCAAGCAACCTCCATCCTCCAACCCAACCCAAATGACACATAGTCCACAGACTCAGTGTGCCACTCGTATGGAGCCTTGTGGGACACTAAGGGTAATGGGGAGAAGGGAGGAGAGTTTGTCCTGCCAAAGGACAGCTTGCTGTCTTCCACTACGATGAGATTGAAACCACTGTATAGCATGGTTGTTTAGGGATATTTTATTTAGGGTAAGTAAGAGTAGCTGGTGGTTAACCATGTCAAAGGCCTTGGAAAGATCAAGAAACAAGGCAGAAGATAGTTTGTTGTTGTTACGGTTGGAATTTATGACATTAGAAAAGGAGAGAGGGCTGAGGTGGCACTTTGCTGTGGTCTAAATCCATGGTGGCAGTTGGCCAGAAGATTATTTTGAATAAAGTAGTGTAAGAGTGGTTTATGGATACACTTTTCCATAATTTTAGCCAGAAAGGAAAGGATAGCTATTGGTCTATAGTTTGACAGTTCAATGGAGCTGCCACCTTTATGGAGTGGTATGACAAGGGATATTTTCCAGATAGAGGGGATAGAGGCTTCAGTTATGGTTCTGTTTATCACAGGGTATTCTATGACATCAGCAGCTTTTTGCAGGTAGTCTGCAGGGAGGAGGTCAGCTGAAAGGGTGGTTGGTTTGAGTTTTTTAATTAGGGCTCTAATGAGTGAAGTCGGAACTTTTTGGAAGCTAAATATTACATACTATGTTTATACATTTGTTTTTATTTATTTGTAGTTTGGAAATCATAATTTCTGCTTTGTTAAATATAGGTGGTTGAAGGTTGTCTAGAGTAACATTTAGGGTAGTTTTATAAAGAACAGCAACCCCTCCCCCTTTCCTGGTAGTATAATCTAACCTGAGTATATTATACCCTGGAGGTAGAATTTCATTATCTGGCGTAGTTGGTTTTAACCATGTTTCGGTGAGACAAAGTATGTCAGGGGAGTAGGCTGTCAGGAGAGCATGGAAGTTGTGGACCTTATTGTTTATGCTTCTAATGTTTAAGTGGCAGGTCAATAGTGAGTTTGGGGGTCTATTTAGGCTTTGTCTTATGTTTGGGCTGTTATTATTAAAGTTGGTGTTGTCTAGGGATGGTGGCCCAGGGTTGGGTTGGATATCCCCATCAATAGTAAGGGTGTGGGGCAAACTAGCTATGAGCTTTAGAAATTTATTTATCAGTTTTTGGTAGTATTTAGTTTTGGTGTTAACATATCTGGGTATAACAGGTTGAGTGTTAGCAGGGGTAAAGGAGTTGGTGTTGGATGTGAATGAATGGGCTGAATGGTTTGAGAAGATTGGGATGATAGCAAGACATTTGGGATGGCTGAATCCTATAAGGGGTTGGTTTTCATAAATGGTGAGAGAATAAAGGGTAACTAGTAAAGGTAGGGTGTAGAGTAGAGGTGATATTTTAAAAGACTTGGTAAGTATTAGAGACATAATGGGAGGAATATACTCCTGGTAGGTAAGCAACCTAAGTGTAATAGTAGGTGGGGAGATAGTGGTAGGGGTGGGTTATAAATGAATTCCTGTTAATGGTTGGCGAAGGAGGAAGAGGGATGTGTCTGAGGGGTTATACATTTAAAGGTACTGGGGCGGGTGGAAATAGGGGGCAGGTAGGGGCACAAAGTGAGCCCAGAAGGTAAGCATAGCGAGGCTTAACCACACCAGAGGAATCCTCAGAGCCTGTGATTAAAGTAAGAGGCTTTTTTTTTTGCTTGTGTACTTGCTTTAAATTCTAATATATGTTCTGTTTTTAAACACAGACAGCAACTTTAACAGTACAATTTGGTGGAACTTTTTAGCATTAGGAGCCTTATTTAAGGGCTGGGGAGTTTGGTGCTGTTGACCCAGTATGTTTGAATTAAATAGTTTAAGCAGAAAGACTTTAGAAAAAGTAGTAACCTTAGTTAAGTTTGTTATTGAGGGTAGACCAGTGTTGCTGTCCATTTTATTTTTATTTTTAAAAACATTCCAGGCTGGATGCAGACCTTTTAATTGTGTGAGCCTTTCAGGATGGGAACCGTGAGATGAGATAATACCTAATAATAGATATTTAGTGTTAGTTCATCAGCAGAAATAGAACTATAGCAAAAAAAATGATTGAACAGTGTTTTATGCCATATATAACACAGCGACTGAGAGAAAAAGCATAATCCTTACATTAATAGTACACTGCACTGCCCTAAGAAACAGTTTCAAGTATTTGGTAGCTAAAAAGAACAAGTAAGCAGGATATAGCACATATAAGAAGAAACGTTAATCAGGGTCGCACAATTCTGCATACAGCATCTTGTATCTTTAGCCTGAAAATAAAGCCCAAATGTTACTAACATTGAAAAGTAGTCTGTTTGTACAGAGTCTAGGATTTAAGAAGTAGACTAAATACTGCAACAAAGTTACACTGATCCACTTTAGTCTGAAAATAAAGCCCAAATGCTACTACCACTGAAAAGTAGGCTGTTTGTATAGAGTCTAGGATTTAAGAAGTAGATTAAATACTGCAACAAAGTTACACTGATCCACAAACAATCACTTCAGTTTAGCAGCAATAAGAAAGCACAAAAGTAGTTGCCCATTGCATTCAGCAGTTACACTGATCCACCAACAATCACTTCAGTTTAGCAGCAGCAAGAAAGCACAAAATCAGTTACCCAAACCATTTGTCAGCCTCATGTATTAATGCACTTTTAAACATTCAGAGTCAGCATAACATTTCTCTTATTATTAAATCTACAGTTGTATTTAATTAAAGAGTCGGTAACACAAAATTACATACCAGGTTTACAGTAGGATAGCCATCTGGGTCAGGAGCACTGGGGAGTTTGAAAAATGGAGGTTAATTGAGGTGGTTAAGTAATCTTGGATTGTTAGCAAGGCAGGAGGAGGGGTACATGTAAGGGGCTAACCACACCAGAGGAATCCTCAGAGCCTGTGATTATAGTAAGAGGATTTTTTCTTACTTTTGTACTTGCTTTAAATTCTAATCTATGTTCTGATTGGTAAAATGCATTTATCAACAGTTTAATTAATTAATTATTTAATTCTTGAATTCTTGAATACTTTAATGGTGTTTTGTACTTGGGTATAAAAGGATGTGATTTTATTGCTGTATTATTCCTTGAAGGCAAAAGGCTGAGGTACCAGAAGTGAAGAATACATTTTGTTATTCACTTCACCCTTGCGTGCTTCCTTATGTGAGGGCAACATTGTGTTTTTGTCGATTATTTCCTTGGATGTGTATATTTTTTTGTATATTTTCTGTTTCCCATCCAATCGTCCAGGTTCCTCTTAAGGAGGACTAGTGAGGCACTTTACTTGACATGGAGAGAAAGTCTACTCCACAGATGGGGAAGTCATTGGGACACAAATCTATCCTGCCAACAAGTTCTATTAATGTCACAGACCAGGTTGAGACCTTGCATGCGGGTTGCATGAGTGGAGTTTGACTTATGGATATGCAGCAACTTCATCAAGGCTGAGTCTGAGATGGCCTTATATGCCAGGCACAGGTCACCTCTTTGCAGTCTGTATGAGACTGAGTAGAGGGACAAGGCTTTTAGCCTATCTGTATTGGATAGGTGTTTGAGACCCTGGATTTTCCTGGTTAGGAACCTCTGTGGTCTCTCCAACTGCTGCATGTGCTTGGCAAGGTACATACCAAAGGAAGCATTGTACTCAATAATAGTTCTGATAAGGGAGGAGTACAGGGATGTTATGACCTCCTTGTTCCTGGATAAAATACCCTTACTTATGAGGTGGACCATATAGAAAGCCTTCTATACAATGGAGGCAACATGGTGGTCAAAAGTCAGGTTGCTATCAACCTGGATACCCAAGTCCCTCACGATTGATTGTGTGCTTAGTACATTGTTATTAATGTGATAATTAGTCAGAACACCATTTTCCCCAAAGGGGATAATCTTGCATTTCTTGGCATTCAGTTTAAGGCCATGCATCTGGCACCAGCCATTAGTTTGGTTAAGGCCCTCTTGGAGGATGTTCATATCACTAGGGGAATTTATAACAGTGCCCAGCTTACAGCCATCTGCAAACTTGATTAGCCACAGACCACTGGTTTTGGTTTGCACCACAGAAAAGTATATCTCAAACAGTAGAGGCCCCATGACCGATCCTTGGAGTGCGCCGCTTGTTATGGGTCTACTACTAGAGGTGGCTTCTCCTATTTTGACTGATTGGGTTCTATTAGTGAGCCAGTTAGCTACTTATCTGATAACATATGAGTTGATGCATAGCTGGGTGAGTTTATCTATTATGCCCAAGTAGGGAATAGTGTCAAAGGCTTTGGCTAGGTCAAGGTAGGTGGTGTGCACTGTCTTACCCTCATCCATGGCTTTGGTGAATGTTTCAAAGAAGGTGACCAAGTTTAACTGGCATGATCTCCCTTTGACAAAACCAAACTGTGTGGGATCAAGTGTTTGGAGGTTGCCAATGTCCTTGTTTTTAAGGTCCATGATAATGCATTCCATGGCCTTGCAGATCAGGCTCGTTAGGCTGATGGGCCAATAATTGCCTGGGTCAGTGGATGCTACATCTTTGTGCAGAGGGATGACAGTGAATGTCCTCCGTTCTGCCGGGATGAAGCCATTGCACAGGCTTTGGTTGAATAGGGTGCCTAGTGTTGCTGAGAGGTCTTGCCTGAGTTCATGTAGGACACAGCCAGGGATGGTTTTGGGTCCCATGGAGGCTGTATTTTTTGCCTTTGAGTGGGCATTAATAACCTGCTCTCTGATGATGAGGGGAGGGGGGCGGGTGCTGGGCATATCCTGGTTTACTGATGGGGGGCAGGGGGGTGAAGTTTTCACTGAGCTTGTCTGTCAGCAGATTGGCTATATCTATGCCATTTGTGTATGTGGTATTCTTGACCACCAATTCAGAGCAGATTTGAGAGTTACCTTTGAGATTGCAGATGCATGCAAAGAAGGCCTTGTGATTGTCCTTAGTGAATGTGGCCAATTTGGACTTGAAGTTAGTCTTAGGAGATTTCACCAATGACCTTATTTGCTTGTTCAGACAAAGGAGAGATTGCTTCCAACTTGGCACTTGCTCCTTCTTGGTCCTGGAAAGCAATTTTTTTTCCTTTTATTATAGAGTCTGTTTATTGCTGCTGTCCACCAGACAGGTTTACCCTTTCTTGTGGAAGATGATGTGGTCCTGTCAGGGATTGCTGAATTCATAGGTGCTCATATATTTTTTTGGTGTAGGCTTGGACATTAGTGTTTGATTCAACTGAAGGGATGGTGGCTGTGAAGCTGCTTATACCTGCTCTCAGGAGGTTGTAGTCACCTTTGGAAAAGTTTTTTTTGTTCAACCCTGGCAAGGGGGTTGGGGATCAGGGGTGATGGTGACTTCAAAATGATTGCTTTATGGTCAGATCTTACCAAGGAGGATGATACTGTAGAGGGTGCTACAGTGGCTACTCATGTTGGATAGTACCAGGTCCAAGATATTTTCAACCCTTGTGGGTGTGTTGACCAGCTGATCCAATGCATTAGCAACGACAAAGTCAAGGAATCTCTGGGCATTCATGTTTGAGCTAGAATAGGTCTTCCATTCCATGGTTGGGTAGTTAAAGTCACCCAGTATCAGGGTAGAGCATTGAATCTTGATGGATTCAAGTAAATCCAGATAGGTGGAGTGGGCCTCCTGAGTCATGGTTGGGAGTCTGTAGCTAGCTATGATTTGAATAGGTGTTTTGTCAATAGTTAATGGCACCTGGAGTGTCTCCTATATGTCATACTGTTTGACCAGCCTGGAGGTGTGTATGTCTTTGATAAATCTTGAAACTCCACCTCCTTTGGCTTTGTAGCCCTCTGGGTTCTGAAAGTATGGTAAGACAAGTAACTTGGTAAGGCTGGGGTGCTGTCCGCAGCTTTTAACCAGGTTTCAGTGTCTGCATAAATGTCAGCATCTTCCAGGGTGAAGAATACTTGCAATAAGTGCAGTTTCATGTTAGGACTCCTAGCATTTAGCAGCATGAACTTTAAATTTCATTTAGAAGTATTTTTTACATTGGTAATTTTGCCCTCATGACGTTGCTTAAAAAAGGCACTATGGGAGAGGCAAGAGCCTTTGCCAGTTGCTTGAAGCCCAGGGGAGACAGATGAAGGCCATCTTTGGCAAAACATTGTGGCCTGTCAATCTTGTCCTCCCAGACTGTCAGTTACTGGATCTTCTTGGAATGACACCAGAAACTAAGTCAATTGTTAAAGTCAATCATTTTCTGTTTGTACTGAGGCATCATTTGGGCGACTGTAGGATACTGCTTAAGGCTAGGGACATACCAGCCTGGGACACAAATTCAGCGAGCTCAATCATGTCTCTCTTCAGATTGTCCAGAGAGGTATGTCTCAAGTCATTCACACCAACATGGACTATGCCAGAGTGATAACAGTACCTGTTGTTGAGAGACTTGAGTGTGTGAGTGATATGGCAGGTTCTAGCACCTGACAAGCAACTTACCATGACTTTCCCCTTGTCTAGCCTGGTGAGGGGCCGATCTGTGTGTCTCGGAATAGAGTCTCCTATGACTAGTATGTTGGGTCTGTGGCTGGGCCTTAGAGGGTGTGATACACAGGCATGTGTACTATATGTGGTGCTTGGTGCAGTGGGTTGTGGTGTGAGTGTGTGCTTTTGCTTTGGAGGTCTCTTTTGTTTAGGTATGTTTTTGTTGAGAACTTCCACATATATAGGAATGTACTGTACAAGTGTGGGCGTCATTAGAGGTGTGGTGCTTGTACTGAAGAAACCACCGCGACCACCACGATATAATATAATCCATTTAAATAAAAAAAAAAAAAAACAAAACAGGAACAGCCATAATAAAATTGCGCTCATCTTCATTTACATTCTGACAAAGACTTCCATTTCCTTTTATAACAACACAATTATCCAATTAGTCAAAAAGTTCAATCAATACATTCAAATCATTATCATTAAAATGCATAATAATAATACATTCACCAACTTAATACACTATTTAAAAACAACATCACAGTGAAATTGTTTGTTCAACATTAGCCATCATTCATCTGAACTTTCTATACAGTAAATAGCACACACAATCAAGATTTTCATGAGTCCCTGATTATAGCAAATTCGCCTCATTAGTGTATTTCAGGAAGTAATGCCCATATTGGAAAAGGAATGGTTTGGAATACGGCTTTACTTAGCAGTCTTGTTGTCTGATCAGAACATCTACTTCAGAGTGTTCCAACACAAATACAACATCCCACATCAGCCTAGATCACAACAACGCTTAGCTGTTGCTGGTTATGTTATCAAAATTAAAAATTAAAAAAAAACATAAAAAAAAACAATCCATTTTGTATTTCACCCATTGTCAAGAACACAGACACTCATTAAGCATTTGTATAAGTCATCAAATGATGCATAAAGAACAACAAGCTGTTCATCTTCGTTTGTTATTAAAGAACCCTTAAGAAAAAAGAACAAAGCAATCAGATCATCATCACATCATCATATCATCAAAGTCATCAATTCAAAAAACACAAAAGCTATACATAGCTCCCACACAAAACATAAATATAACATCATAAAGTCATAACATACAGACAAGCTACATCAAGTAGGTACTGTGCAAAAAAGAAAGTATAAACATCATGAGTAGCCAGATATTGTCTTTTCATGAAGTTCAACCACATTTTGATTTCCATGGGCTTAGGCTGTCAGACCAAATAATGTTTGGGTATATATAGTCATTAATAATAAAAGCGCAAATGCATGTATCCCCATTGAAAATCTTTAGCACATCATGCACAAATAAAAATTCATAACAAGCATAGTACATAATGGCATCCACTTTAAAAATAATTAACCATACCAAAGTATATGATCACAAATTTATGCCATTAGCTAACATTAATAATGGCATAACTAGCCAAATGGTCATATCATAAAACCAAACCAAATATATATTTACAAGAGCAGTGCATAATAAAAAGAATACCATAAAAAGCATACAAACACTCAATTGATCAAAAATTACAAAAGTTCAAAAATTCTAAAATACATTAAGATCTCTTTCCGATCTAAATCTATTCAGACAACGAAAACCAAAGACACATGTATATAAAAAGTGATGTTCTGGGTAAGTCCTATAGGTGTGGTGCTTGTAGTGTTTGTGCAGACAACTTTGTCAGTGCCAGATGTACTGTTTTGCAATTGAGATAGCAAGGATTCTAGGTTCTTAATGTAACTGCATCCATCACATATTGTGTTCCTAGGCAGTAGAAGTAGAGGGTTGTCCATGTACATGAGGCAGTTGCTACACAGTCTCTGGATGTCCATGTCAACAAGACTAGCAGGAGAAACCACAGGAATTTCTCCATCCATGATTGTCAGAATCTGTGGAAAAGGGGTAAAGGATGGTAGAGTGGGTACTATCAGAATAGAGTACTTATAGGTGTGAGTAGGGCTGAATAAAATCACAGTAGTTGCAAGGGAGGGCATCAGTTAAACAGGAGTGCTGGTAAGGGAAAAATGCAACTGAGATACCTCGCAATGGATTAAAACAGGGCAGCAGCAGTGTAGCCTCTGCTCATTCAGCCAATCACTTGTGCTAGAGAAGGACAGCCAACCATGTTACTTTCACTAGCAGTGAAGACAAGATACTACCAGGAGAATTTGTCTGCCAGAAACACAGGAAATTCAACAAGCAAAACAACCAGGCCTGAATAACAGCAGGCCTCTATCCAGACTATGCTACCTGACTGGAAGACAGAAACCTCACAAAAATTGCACAGAAAAACACAGAGCACTCACAAACAGAAAATACAACTCTCAGTATGAAAAAGCAGTTTACAGTTAAGTAATTCAATAAAAATGCAATTACAGTAATGAAACACTATCTAGCAATGAAAATACAGTTAAAACAGTATAAAACAGTACAAAAATGCAGTAAAACAGTAAAAAAAAGCTTTATAACAGTGCAAAATGTAGTGGATTAGCTGTATAGCACAACTATAAACATTTAGTGGCCTCCGAAAGACATGCATGAATGGGCATGCCTTCGCTGAAGGTTGGGCATTGGGCTGGCAACTCAACACCATAAAAATCGACTGCCAATCATTAGCAGACAGGAGTTCCGCTGTGGCGACCCCTAACTGGGAAAAGCCGAAAAGAAAGACATGCAATTCAATGAAATAAATGTAAGGAAAAACTTATTCTGCTCTTAGAGCCTTAGGGAATTTCTGCTTTGTCCCAGTGATGAATCACCACTCCTCAGCCTGGTAAAAACAAGCACAGCCCCCCCGCAGACATAAGTTTTAAATACCAGAAAAGATGGAAGAATCTAGAAGTTCAAATTACTATCCAATCATGCTAGCCCCAGCTCTTTCAACCAATCACTCATGCTAGAGAAGGTCAGGCAACCCTGTTACTCTTGCTAACATTGAAGACAAGACACTACCATCAGAAGATGGCTGCCAGAAACACAGAAACTCAACAAGCAAAAATGCAGGATAATGAAATGAAAATGAGACACTGGTGCTTTCCCTTTTATCTGTTGAAAAGAGAGGAATTTAAGAAATGGATAATGGAGATTGTTCAGGAGCTATTCAATAGGATTTAAATTTCTTCTGAAAATATAGCTAGGGAGTAGGATAAAATTAAGATGGAGGGGCGGATTCACGATGGCTTGCACGGAGTCTAAGAGTAGAGTAAGACTCCATGCAGCCATCATGTCCGACGAGCGATCCAGGAACAGCCTGCAGGGGTGTGCAAGAGAGCTCCTAAAACGGCTCTTACATGGACAGGGCTGGGAAATGCAAATTACCTCAATTGCAGGTAAAAGGCATGCAAATGAGGTAGATTTGCGATTCAGGAAACCTGAACCTGTCCGAGTAAGACCAGTGTTATTTGCAGAAATGTACTCAGTTGACAAATGAGTACCGTTCTGCAAATAGCAAAACGGAGCCGTGACAGCTCCAAATAAAGGTTGCATCCAGTGCAGAAAGCATGCCAATGGCCAAATATATGGCCATTGGCAATGTTTCTCGATGCAATATGAAAAAAAATAAATATTTTTTTTCTCCGATTTCCGATGTTTAAGTGTAGCGCAGCGCCGCGCAAATGGGCTGTGCTCTAAAAACTAGAAAACTAAAAATTAAAACCCACAAATGTGGATCTTATTTAAATTGTTAATGTACAATGCAAGGGAATGGCAGGCTGAAGACAACATGGCCACCAAGTAGAGGTTGCTAAGGGGGGAAGCTCAGTCTAAGAGATGTAACCAAGCATTAGTAGGCAATCCTATGCAAAGGAGGGTTAGGAGAGTGAATCGCAAGTTTACATAGCAAATGAGCACAGTCAGTGGAGTGTAGGAGTAGGATAAGGGGAGTAACAGAGTAGAAGATAGGTGACATCACGAATGGGGTATGTATGAAAGAAGTGAAGCTCATTGGAGCAGAGTGGCATGTGTCAGCTGTCATTTACACATCATGGAAAGAGGTGTGTCAACAGGTAGGCTAGGTAAAGGCAAGAAATGGAAGGTGTATGCCGTGGATAGCACCAAAGTTTCTTGCTGAGTGGTTATGCACACGTGTGTGCGCCTGTAAACCCGAGTAAGACAGAGTGTGTGCGTGTAAGCGTGAGTGTGCATGTTTAAGCCGGAGTAAGCATGTAAAAGGCTGTTTAAAGAGTTGTAAGCGCGTTTGCACTGGTGTGCGTGCGTTTTAACCCGAATAAGCAAGTTTTAGTCTGTGTAAGCATGTGTGTGCGCATGTGAGCTGCTGTGAGCGTGTTTGCACTGGTGTGTGCGGCACTGCCCCCCCCCCCCGAGGAAACAGAAAGGAAAAAGGAAGCACAACAAATAGTAGGAAGCTACCAGGGAGTACTAGCAGAGCTAGCAGGTGAAAACAATCAGAATCAGGCAATTACACAGGCAGTACACTAGCCCAGCCCAGCCTAGCACTTAAAACTCTGCAAACAACAGTGCATTATGTTTCTCAAAACAGACACTGCAGTAAGCTAATAGAAGTGAAAACTGAAAAAGCTTTACTGAGACAAAGAAATGTTAGGGGCTGCCATTGCTGTTATAAGGCGACATATGCAACATGCTGAGGGTGGTGACAATGGAAATGCTGCTGGACAACCCACAGTGAGGAGACGGAGAAGAGTGTACAGGCCCAGGGTAACCTACCAGGGGCTACATGAGCTGGAGATAGTGCAGCACTATCTAGTGGACAGAGACCTCCTGCAGTAAATTGTTGAGCTGTGCAGGCCACGCCTCACACACAGAACCAACAGAGGGGAACCCATCCCAGTGGAAACCAAGGTATGTGTTGGCCTAAGAATATTAGCAACAGGTACCTTCCAGAGACCAACTGGTGATATGATGGAGATATCACAGGCATCAGCATCCAGGGTACTGCACCAGTTCCTGGATGCCATGTCAGCACATGTCGGTGATCATGTATATTTCCCCAATTCCCATGAGGTATTGGCCAGCAATATGCATCTCTTCCAGCAAATAGCAGAATACCCTGAGGTAGTGGGTGCAATAGACTGCACGCACATATGCATCAAAGCACCAGCCGGCGAGCGGAGCAGGGTCTACTTCAACCGCAAGGGCTTCCCCTCCATCAACTGCCAGGTCATGTGTGATGCCCAGGGCATAATACTGAATGTGTGTGCTGGCTGCCCTGGAAGCTACCATGATTCCCATATCTGGCATCTGATGCAGCTGTACCAGACATTTGCCAATGGGGACATACCACATGGTCACCTAGTGGGGGATGCTGGCTATGCACTGGAGTCGTGGCTGATGACACCCATCAGAAATGCACACACACCTGAACAGGAGCGCCATAATGAGGCACACGCACAAACACGTAATGTAATCGAGCGTGTGTTTGGGCTGCTCAAGTCACGGTTCCAGTGCCTGGACACATCTGGTGGAGCCTTGCAGTACTCACCAACTATATGTACCCAAATTGTCATGGTATGTGCTATGCTACATAATATGATCCTGCGAAAACAGCTGCAGCAGGACCAGCATAGGCCTGGGCCAAACATCCCCCCACCATTGCCAAGGCCATCACAGGCAGAGCATGACTCGGAGGAGGAACAACCTGAGCCTGCCCCAGTAGGCAGAAGGAGGCATGCCCAGTATGCTATGGCCTTGGCAAAGAGGCAACACATAGCACATACACTGGCTCAGTAGGAACTCTGGAAATGATACCTCTCTCTGACTTGCACATATAGTAAAAAGGATGCCTAAGTTGACATTACCTGCTTTCAAGCATGTACAGGGAGTGTAGTATGTGCATCCGACATAGGCAGCCCTGCAGCACCACCTGAGGCATGATTGCCATATGTTAAGCAATATAAAGCAGTGCTAAACAGCATTTACCACCATGTAGTATATGCAAACAAAATCGCACACACCAACTAGCACAACTGTGGTCAATGTTGAGTAATATTGGGCAACGTCCAGCAATGTTGGTGAATATTGAGCAATGTCGGACAAGCCTGGTCTAAGTAGGGCATAGCTGAACAAAAGCCAGCATGCTCATATTTGCTTAACTGGCCCTTAAGCAGTCTGGTCTGCTCAGTATGAAAATATAAAGCAGTGATGGGCCTCGAACCCAGGATACTGTGCATTATAGTTAAAGTACTGAACCACTAAACCATGACAGTATTGCAGTAGTCAGCCTGTATGAAGGAATGTTGATAAGTATATGCAAAGTATCTCATGGAAACCCTGCAGGCACAGCATAATCTCTGTCGAATTATGACACAAAGGTGAGTCCTGCATTAAGAACAGAACCTGACTTCCAACACACACAGTATACATGTTAATATTGGTCATGTTCACACACATCAACAAATGTAGTGGACCTCAGATAGCAACATACTAAAAGGTCACACTGGGCATGCTCACACACGAATAAATGAGACAAATATCAGGCAACAAAACACGGAAACCCTGAACTGGGCATGCTGACACACTTAGGCCATATCTGAGTACAGCAGTGGGCCACACATATCTGGCAGTTGCATGTGTTAACCCAGGAACCTCTCACTATCCAGCAATCCACCCTGTGCACACAGTTATATGACAACAGACACATATATAATATAGTGGAACCCTGTCATAATCAAATATGTTCTGCAGATGCCTAAGTTGTTCATAGAAACTGGTAAAGCAAAGACAATAAAGATCTGCAAACAGTATCAGCAATAAACATTGTGCATCCCGAACATTAGCATAGGTTCAGAGGTCGATACTAGGCTATCTGCCCTAGGGCATGTACAAGCCTAGCCAGAGTGTGTTTGGCATTTGCAACCCTGTTAGATTACTACACTGTGCATGTGAATAGTAGGTCACACAAGATAGCCCATGTACGTTTAGGCTAGTGTGCCTCTGTCTAGCAGGGACACAGAAGATATCCCAGGGGTAAACATATGATCACCCATACAGTCATCAAGATGTCTCCTGTAGGTGGTCAGTGGGTGGCTCTGCCTATGTGAAACTAGGATTACAATCCGGAGTGAGTGGAGCCTCTGGGATAAGAATCTGTCCCTCCAGCATGTCCTATTAACATCTGTGCTGAGGTATATGTCCCTGGAGTGTGTAGCTCCAAGGGAGTCGGATATCCTGAGGTGGAGCATGTCCAGTACTTCTGGGTTGGGTATATCTGTAAACAACAGGCACACATCATATCTGAGTAGGTGGTAAGCGACTGAGTAGAGCTGGAGTTACTGCATCCGAACTGTGCAGGGCATCTGTGAGTCCCTAGATCTGCTTGGTGAGGAACTTCTGTGGCCACTACAGTTGCTGCAGGTGTCGGGTAAGCTACACCCCAAATGTGGCATTGTAATCAAGCATGGTTGTGATGAGTATAGGGGCACAATGACCTCACTCGATCTAGATGTGAAACCATATGGGATAAGGTGGCCTATATAGAAGGTCTGTCCAACCACTTTGGCAACGTGATTGTCAAAGGCGACAGTATGAACAAGTCATGTCACCAAATCCCTAACAACTCCTACCGTATGTAATGGAGTACTACCTATGTGGTAATGTGTGGGCATGTTGTTATTCCCAAAGGGGATGACTATGCAACTAATGGCATTTAGCTGTAGGCCATGGCTCAGGCACCAGTCATCCATCTCTGTGAGACCCTGTTTGAGTATGCATGTGGCAGCTGGAGAGTTGATTATGGCACCCAGTTTGCAGTCAAGTGCGAACCTGGTCAGCCATATTCCCCCTGTGGTAGCCTGTACGTCAGACAAATATATACTGAACAAGAGAGGTCCCAGGACCGAGCCGTGTGGGATGCCACATGTAACTGGTGTATAGTCAGACATGGCACCTGCAATTCTGACCATGTGGGTGCTATCCCTGATCCAGGTAGCAATCCATCGTGTGAGATATAGGTTCATAGGTTCATAGGTTCATAGGTTCATACTAGGCTATCTGCCCGAGGGCATTTACAAGCCTAGCCCATAGTTTTGTGGCTTACGCCACCCCTTTAATATGGGGAACTATACCCATTATTTTGCTGTGCCTCTGTTGAGCAGTGACACTGAGGTAATCCCTGGGGTATATCTGCGATCTCCCATCCATTGGTCAAGATTTCTCTTGAACAAGGCCAGCGAGGTGCTCTGCCTGACATATACCGGGATTTTATTCCACAGCATAGGGAGTCTTTGGGTGATGAATCTATCCCTCCAGCACGTCCTATTAATAGCCGTGTCGAGGTTTAAGTCTCCCGCCCTTGTGGCTCTGATGGATCTAGATTTTTTGAGGTGAAGCATATTCATCAAATCTGGGTATGACATGGCCTTGTATGTTAGGCAAAGGTCACCTCTGAGCAAGCGGTGGCGACTGAATAGAGCTGGAGTTCTTTCAGTCGGGCAGCATAGGACAGATGTTTGAGACCCTTTATCCTTTTGGTGAGGAACTTTTGTGGCCTCTCCAGCTGCTGCAAGTGTCGGGTCAGATACATTCGAATGGGGCATTGTACTCAATCATTGGTCTGATGAGTGATGAGTATAGGGAGACTATGACCTCCCTTGATCTAGATGAGAATCCCTTCATGATAAGGTGGGCAATGTAGAAGGTCTTCCTAACTACTTTAGCTACATGGGTGTCGAATGACAGACTACTATCAACCTGGGTCCCCAGGTCCCTGATAACTTCTTCTGTGCTCAGTGGATTGCCACCTATTTGGTAGCTAGGGGTAACCTTGTTTTTCCGAAGGGTATGACTATGCATTTTTGGCATTTAACTTTAGGCCATGGCTCTGGCACCAGTTATCCATTTCTGTGAGACCCTTCTGAAGGATATCTGTGTCAGATGTGTTTTTCTACTATGGCGCCCAGTTTGCAGTCATCTGCAAACTTGGTCAGCCATAACCCTCCTGTGTTTGCTTGTACTGGAAAAGTAGATGCCAAACAAGAGTGGGCCCAGGACTGAGCCCTGTGGTACACCACTTGTGACAGGCTTTGAGTCTGACATGGCGCCAGCAACTCTGACCCTGTGGGTTCTGTCACTCAGCCAGTTTGCAACCCATCTTGTGATGTATGGGTTAACATTTAAGCTGATGAGTTTTTCAATGATACCTGAGTGGGGTATTGTATTGAAGGCCTTCGCCAGATCGAGGTAGGCTGTATGGACTGCCTTTCCCTCATCAATGGCTTTGGTGACTGTTTGAAAAAGTCAACCAAGTTTAGAAGGCATGATCTGCCTTTGACAAAGCCAAACTGGGATGGATCCAAAGTCTGCAAATTCCCTATGTCTTTATTTATGAGGTCCATTATGATCCTCTTCATGGCTTTGCAGATAAGGCTTGTCAAGCTAATGGGCCGGTAATTTCCAGGGTCGGTGGAGGCACCGCCTTTGTGAAGTGGGACCACAGTTGCAGTGCGCCACTCCTGGAGTGCGTATCCAGAGGTAAGACTATGATTAAACAGCTGTCCTAGCTGTGGGTTTAATTCCTCATTGAGTTCGTGGAGCACACAGCCGGGACACCATCAGGTCCCATGGATGCTGTGTTTTTGCTTTGGAGAGAGCAGTTCTCACTTGGGCGTTGGAGATGTTTGGGGGCTGCAATCGCTTGGTATAGATATCTCTCCTTTTGGGGAGGAGAGAAGTTTGCACTGAACCTGTCAGCCAGTATGTTGGCAATGTCTGTAGGATCAGTAATCTTCACATCATTTTGAACTAGTTCTGAGCATATCTGGGAGTTTCCTCCCAGGTTTCTAACATAGCTAAAGAAGGCCTTATGATTGTCTTTTGAGTCTTTAGCTATTTTCTCTCAAAATTTGCTTTGGATGATTTTATGAGAGCTCTTAGTTTTTACTTATAGTGATCAAGGGTGTCTTACCTTTTAAGGAGTTTGCTCTATCTTGTAGTAGCTTCCTCCTTTTGTTGTAGAGTTTGTTTATGGCTGGGGTCCACCAGACTGGACGCTTGCCTTTGGTACAAAGAGTCTTTGTTTTGCTTGGGATTGCCTTATCCATGCAGTCCTGCAGGTGCTGGTAGAAGGCATTTGTAAGTGATTCAGCGGCTTGAGTACTGTTTTCCGCCAGCTGGCGGGCCTTACAGCAGACCACACTAGTCTTTACAAGTGTGAAGTCGGCTTAGAAGTTCTTTACTGTGGTCTTTTTATTTCAGGTGGGGTGGGATGAGGACCTCCAGCGAGATTAGTTTGTGATCTGATCTCACCAGTGAGGGGTATACTTCCGGTGTTGAACATTGTGCTCCCATGTTCGTGATGATGAGATCAAGTATGTTTTCTCCTCTTGTGGGGATTGTGACTAGTTGTTCCATGGCATTTGAGTTTATGAATTCCAGGAACTTTTGGGCTAGGGTGTTTGGGCTTGAGTAGTGTTCCCAGTCTATATTAGGGTAATTGAAGTCACCTAGTATGATGGTGTTTGGTGATACATTTATCCCCTCTAGTGTTTTCAGGAAGGCCATGTGAGGTTCCTGAGTTTGTGAGGGTGGCCTGTAACATGCTACAATTTGCAGAGCAGTCTTGCCTATGGTTAATTGCACCTGGATGGTCTCCGATGCATCGCGGCGTTGCCACCAGTCTTGAGGTGTGGGTGTCTTTGATGAATATGGATACCCCCTCCTTTCTTGGTATTGTCCGGATTTTGGGGCCGAACTCATGATAAGAGGTAAAACCTGATAGTGCTGGGGTGCTCTCAGGAGCCTTGAACCAGGTTTCTGTCACTGCACAGACATCAATGTTCTCCATACTGAGAAGGGCCTCGGGTGCATTTTGAGATTTAGACTTCTGGCATTGAGCAGCATTACCCTTAGTTTTTCCTTTTTGTGTTCTAGGGTGGTAGGTTTAGAATTTGAGCCTTGCCTAAAAAGGCACTATGGGGTGGCAAGAGCCTTTGCCAATATCCGGAATCCCAGGGGTGACAGGTGCAAGCCATCCCTTGCGAAGCAGCGTGGCTTGTCCAGCATGTCATCAAAGGCAGACAGACATTGGATCCCCTTTGAATGACACCAGAGTTTAAGCCAATTGTTAAAGCTGATCATCTTATCTCTGTATTGTGGCATCATTCTTGGTGAAGGTAGGATACTGCTCAAGGTCAGGGTCATACCTGCCTGGGCTACATAATCAGAGAGCTCCTCAATGTCTCTTTTCATGTAGTCCAAGGAGGTACGTCTCAGGTCGTTTACACCAGCGTGGACAATGACTGAGTCGTATTTGTACCTGCTGTTGAGAGACCTGAGTGCTTGCGTTATGTGGCGTATTCTAGCGCCCGACAGGCAGCTTACTGTGACCTTCTCCTTACTCAGTCTGGTGAGCGGGACGTCAGTGTGTCTGACTATGGAGTCACCAATGACTAGTGTGTCTGGCATTGTGTTTGGCCTTAAGGGCTGTGACTGTTTGACACTCTGACTGTGAGGTCTATGTGTTGCAGGTGTTGTGTTCTGATGTGATGTGTCCATATCGACGCTGGTGAGCCTATGCATAATGGCCCAGTGGGTTATTGTGTTGAAGGGTTTTGCAAGGTTCAGGTAGGCTGTGTGGACAACCATCCCTATGTCAATGGACCTGTTAACTGTTTAAAGAATACAAACAGGTTCAAGAGGCAAGATCTGCCCACAACAACGCTGAAATGTGTAGGACACAGTGTCTGTAGGTTCCCGATGTCTATGTGTATGAGTCCCATGACAATACGCTCCATAGCTTTGCAAAACAGGCTAGTTAGGCTTATAGGGCAATATTGTCTGTGGTCCTTTGTGGCACCAACTCTGTGGAGTGGGACCACTGTCACTGTACGCCATTCCTTGGGTACATATCCTGTAGTAACTCCGATATTGAACAGTGATGTAATGTGAGGGTTACGTCTGTCATGAAGCTTGTGTAAGATGCAGGCCGGGACACTGTCTGGTCCCATTGATGCTGTGAGGTATGCTTTGGGGAGGGCAGCACTCACCTGTTACTGTGTGATGTCAGGGAGGTTACACTCTGTTGAGATGGATAGTTGCTCCTTAGGGGGGATGGGGGGAGACATCTGCACTGAATCTGTTTGCCAGGATGTTGGCAATGCCAGTGGGTTCAGGGTAAGTTTAGTCAGTATGCAGTAACTCATAGCATATCAGTGAGTGTCCACCCAGGTTCCTGACATAACTGAAGAAGGCTGTGTGATAGTCCTACATGTCTGGTGCGATTGTCCGGTAGAAGCGGCCCTTAGAAAAGTTCACGAGTGATTGTAGCTGTCTGCTAGTACAGATCACAGATACATTCCCTGTCTGGGATTGTGCTCTATCATGTAGTAGCTTCCTCCTGACGTTGTACAGCTTATTAATGGCTGGGGTATACCAGACAGGTCCCCTGCCATTGGAGGAGTGAGTCCTGTTGTTATTTGGGATAGCGCAATCCATGCAGTCCACTAGGTGTCCATAGAATGTGTATGTAAAGGATTCAGCAGTCTGAGCCGTATTTGCCACTGTCTCAGGGTCTCTGAAGGATACCACCTTGCTTTGGTGAACTGAGACGTTGGCTCATGAGAAGTTCACCAAGATTACCCAGGATGGGTGTGTGGAGGGTATATGTATGTCCAGTGAGATACATGTATGTTCTGACCTTACCAATGAGGGGTATATTGCTGATGTGGAACACAGAGTCCCCATGTTGGTGATGATCAGGTCCAATATGTATTCCCCCTTGTGGCTGTGCTGACTGGTTGTGCCACAGCATATGAGTCTACAAATTGTAGTGACTGTTGGGCCATGGTGTTGGGGCTTTAGTAGTATCCCCAGTCAATATTTGTGTATTTGAAGTCACCCAATATAATGGTGTTTGTGGAGACCTTCATATTCTCCATAGTTTCCATGAAAGCCGAGTGTGGTTCCTGAGTTTGGGAGGGTGGTCTGTAGCAGGCAACAAACTGAAAGGCAGTTTTGCACAATGGTAGTTGTATATGTATGGTCTATGATGCTTTGTGCAGTGTTACTAACCCGGAGGTGTGTGTATCTGTGATGTATATGGATACTCCCCCTAGTTATGTTGTCTGTTCCAAGTCTTGTGGTCAGAAAGCATGGTATGAAACATAACCTGGTAGTGCTGGTGTGCATAAGTGAGCCTGAACCAGGCGTCTGTTAGTGCACAGATATCGCTATCCTCCATACTGAGGAGAGTCTTGAGTGGCCGCAATATGAGGGTAACACATCTGGTGTTGAGCAGCATTACCCTTAGTTTCATTTAACCTGTAATGTCTATAGAGGTGAGTGTGTCTTTTGAGCCCTGCTTAAAAAAGGCACTATGGTGGTAGCAAGAGCCTTAGCCAGCATTTGAAAGTCCAAGGGTGACAGGTGCAAGCTGTCCATAGTGAAGCTATGTGGCATGTCGAGCATGTCACCACAGGCTGACAGACACTGTATCCCCTATGAATGACACCAATTTGTTAGCCAACTGTTAAACATGATAAGTTTGTCTGTATACTGTGACATCATAATTGGTGGGTGTAAGATGCTAGACAAGGTCAGGGTCATACTGGCCTGGGCTACATGATCAGAGTGTACTTCCATGTATTATGTCATGTGGTCCAGGGAGTAACGTCTGAGGTTTTACGCACCAGCATGGACAATGATGGTGCCAGTCCTGTACTTGCTTTGGAGTGACCTGACTGCATGTGTTATGTGGCAGATCCTGGCACCCGACAGACAGCCCAAAGTGACTATTCCCTTGTTTGGGCTGGTGAGTGGTACGTCAGTGTGTCTGACAATAAGTGTCACCTATTACAAGTGTATTAGGTGTGTTGTTTAGCCCGAAGGGCAGTGACTGTGTGGCACACTGACATTGTGAACTATGTGATATGTGGGTATTGTAGTGGGGTAGCAGTTGTGTGTGTGTCTGCTTTGGAGGTCTCTGCTGCTTAGGCAGAGTTCATTTACAGCATCCAAGTATGTCTATGTGTGATAATGTGGTTTGAGTGCTGTCGCTAGAGGATATGTGAGACTGATATGTGGTGTGTGTGGTTACCTTCACCACCTGATAGACTGTGCCAGTCATGGGTTGAGAGAGTTCAGCACCCTGTATGTCTATATAGGTGCATCTCACACATATATCTGAGTTTGTCAGGAGGAGGAGAGGATTGTCTGTGTACATGAGGCAGATGTGACATTGTGTCAACATCACAATATTCACCAGCTGGACTGGAGAGTACACACAAAACCGACCCCTGGACATGCCAGGATATTATGATGACATACTCTGTAGCCTGATCACAAAGGATCAGTAGGGAGTTAAGTGTGTAAAAGAGTATAACAGGGATTAGTGCTCAGGTTCGTTGGTGTTTTGTAAAGAGTAGCTGAGAAGGAGTCCAGACTGAATCATAACACCTTCTTCAGCTATGTCATAAATAGCAATGTACACCCATATATGTCCTGAGTCAGGGCCAACTGTACCTGACTGACAATGCCGACATCCTGACAGACAGGCCCATATATACATACCCACCTCCCACTGACAATAGTCCATATCATCATACCAGGAGATATCACATGTAGAATGGATGAGCAGCTACCCCCAATGCCAAAAGCATGGCAGCAAGTGGAATAAATTGATTCCCAATATGTGTCATGCATAAACTACAGAACAAACAGATCCTGAACCTGAACAGTCAGCTGAGCCTCACCCCCTACACTGGATGTGGAACCGTTGAATGTGTTACAGCAACATATGGCACTCCCCACAAGTGTTGGTGCCCAACACACCATGGGAAGTACAGTCCAGTACGCCTATGAAGTTTGATCTGCAAGGTCATGGAGTCCATCATGGTTGAAGTCATAAACAGAGCTATTGGAAGCTGACATACACACAACCCTACCAACTGTGGTATGTTCATGTGCGGATCATGGTTCCCAAACATGCTAGACTGTTTGCAAGGCAGCCACCCAGGGCATACATCACTGAACACAGATACACATGTCTCACATAGACTTTGAATAGCCCTTTATCAACATCCCAGACACATGTAGTATCCACAAAACCAACAAGCTGTGCATAAATATATGTTGACAGTAAAGTCACACAGAGAGGTCACACAAAAGGGTCCTGTTGACTGCCTGTTCAAGCTGCTGACACCTGGACACCATTTCATGGACCATTCTAAAATGGCAACAAACAAAGTGTACACACATCTGATGATGTGATCCATCCACCATCATATCTATAAATAGGACAGGAGGAAACCAGCCAGTAAAAGTAATGCAGTGTTGGTGTGTGGTTCTCTCTCTAGTATCATAGCATAGTTAGGTAGGGGTTTGAATCCTGCAAACACTGACTGTGTGTGGGGGTGTGTGTATGTGTGCAGTTTCCTTTGAGAGGAATGTCCTTTTTCTTTTTGGGAAAACTCAAAAAAAACTAAAACATTCCTCTTCAGGATCTGAATGATGATGTCACCATCCTACAAGAGAAGGGAAACCAGCCAGTAAAGCAAATAGCGCACCGTGTTAATGCGTCTCTCACTGGTATCATAACATAGTTAGGTAGGGGTTTGAATTCTGCAAACACTGACAGTGTGTGCGTCAATGCGGTGTGGGTTTTTGTTTTACTATGGTAGAACATATTATGATTAAAACAGTAAGTGCATTGCACACATCAGGTATCTGCGTGTCAAATATATATGTGTACATGTCCCCTCAATCAGTACATAGGTGTGAAGCCTGCATACTACATGAATACATCTGTTTCCAATGACAGGTTGTGCCGCTGCTTCTCAGATCGTAGGTCACATATGTATGTATGTGACAAGGCCGTCCACTGTTGTGATCTGTGGCCAAGGTCATCTGTGCCACACACACGCATGACAGTTACTAAAGAGTAGTGTGAGTGAGGGTATATGCCTGGGGTATATGTCAGACATGTTCATACACAACAATGACTGGCAATAATGGACAGTCTGTATAGGTGTACAACTGCCTTGTGGATATGCATTCAGGCCTCTAATGTCTTATGTGATACACCGAGGGACTCCACAATACCTATGAATATGTGGATACCAAGGGACACATGACATAACACGAGGCTGTATGTACACATTGGTACCCAACATACATGTTGAGGTCTACCATCGATGTGGCACTGACGGGATACTATGTATAGTAAATGTGGATGACTATGCCATAGCCGGCTTACTGCTATACAGCATGTATCAGACAACAGGTATCTGTCTGTATGATACCCTTGTGTAGGATATGCATCCCATCCAGGGAATGCATTGTAGGCCAATGCATGCATTTCCAGATGTGGATGGACACATCCCTAGTGTGTTTACATGTACCTAAGGGGGCTAAATGCCAAACAGGTGTGGTCCCAGGAATGGGTGGCGGTCAATACCACTGGTTAGAGTTAGAGTATAGTACCGGAAGGATCCAACTGTTACTGAGTTCCCTACAACTGTGTGTCATTTGTCAGGACATCATCCAATGATTGCTTATAGTCATGCTGTTGAGGTTGTGTATACTACCAGACCGCAAATTATTGACAGATATTAACAGTATCACCCACAGCATAGGGTCAACCCATGTCATACACACATGTGGACTCATGTTAGTACATAACTGTAGTAGAATGCATACTGGCCATTGAAAGATACTATGAGATGTTAACAATGTGTACAACAGGGTATACCACACGTCCCATGTGTCCACCATGCATGTACATGCAGACAGTGTGCACCCACCATGTTCACAGATGTACACTTGCTAATCTGTATTGCACACATCACACACGTACTGTCCACTCACTAACACATGCTGGCAACACATTACACTTCAGCCAAGTGGCACATGGGTGGACAATACATACTCAGACCTTAAAGTGGTGTAAACAATGCTACATTGACAATCAGAGCTATGATGCATAATGCCTGCTCAGATATACAAGGATGTCATTACAATTCCCTGTTGACAACTTGCTAATATTGCTACACTGCTATAATGTCACCCTGTGCATCAGCACCATGTTAGCCTGTTCCAGCATCAATGTTACAGATGACAGGAGGCGACACATGTATCATCATATGCACAGGGTGTGTTGTTTGCCAGAGCCTGACATTGACCCATCCAATCAACATGTGTGTGTGTGTGTGTGTGTGTGTGTGTGTGTGTATGAGGGACAACAGTACAGCATGGGCCAACATTGATGTAATGTGTGTGTGTATGTGTGAGCCCTAGTTGTTTGGTTAATGTGTGTGTGTCTGCATGCACACAGCTCCACCATGTGGCTGCCATATACGGTAGTTTGTGGGACAGCCACAGACTGTACCTGCTAGGCTGTACAGATCACTGTCTCCAGCCAAGAACACAGTACCTGTGCCTGGCAGGGGTGCTACGGACAGTATCGGGTACCAACCCCGACTGGGTACTGTCATCAGAGGTATGACGACTGGACCCATGTCCCTGCTGGGACTGGCCAGAGCCACGCGCACGTGGTCTACTGGGACGGTTAATGGACAGGCCAGCCCCAGCATGGCTGGGGCTGGTACTGCCACTAAGGGAGCGGCTGTGAACTGTGGGCCATCTGCAACCACTGCCAGCTGTTGCTGTTGCTGGCATGCATACACATCGACGTCGCAACCATCCCGCACGGTCCTGGCTCATGGAAGACATATTGTGGAGGGCATCTGCTGTCTCCTCCATTGTTTATCAATGACCTCGGTGTAATTCTGGATGGCACCGGCAAGGTCACGGATGCTGTCATTGATAGTGGTGTAATGGGCCCTCTGCACCCTAAGTCCCTGTCTGGTGTACTGATCCATACGTGCCTGAGCCTGCATTACAGCCCGGAATATACTGGACATTGTAAAACCTGTGAGGGCATGTCTGCCAGGGGCAATACGACCAGCGGTGCTCCCCCGAGAACCCCTGGACCTCTAACTATGTGGTACCATTCCAGGAATCTGGCTATGGCTGCTGTGAGGGGATGCAAGTGCCATGGGTACCACACTCTCCTGGTCAATGCCAACTGTATGCTGTCCCTCGCCTATGGCTATTGGTGATGAGGGATGTATTGACAGTATGAGTGTGCACATAGATGGGGTTGAACGCTGTGTACTGTCGATTGGCGGACCAACGACAGACCCTGTCAAACCTTCCTGTGCCAGAATACATGTCTCATCATCACCACTATTCGTGGCAGTGGCTTCAGGTTCCCTGCTGCTTTCAGCCACCCCTAACTCAGCACCTGTGAGAGGAAGACACGAAACACACTTTACAGTCTGCACATGATGCATGAACACATGCACACATGCACACATGAACACATGCACACATGCACATATGAACACATGCACACATGAACACATCCACACATGCACACATGCTCACATGAACACATGCACACATGCACACATATACACCCCTCATTACAGGACATACACACACACACACACCAGCAATCCAACACATACTCTATAGTGGGTGAAGGTGGGTGTCAGTATCACAAGGCAAACAGTCACCACACATGTGTCAGCATGCAGAACATGTGTTGCACAAGACCATGCAGTGCAAGTGTAGATGCCCCTATTTCATGGCAGTGTACATGGCTTTGATGCAACTGTGTAGTTGTTCAGTGACTGGCTACACCCTGGAACACAATGTGTACCTGGACACAACATTGCTGTGCAAGTATTATCAGCTCTGCAATTCCCTGTGCACCATCACTCACAGGTATACATGCCATGGCTGCATGTGTTATCTGTGTGACACATAGATTTCCATGTCTGAGTACAGTGTCTGTATCCATAGCAGATAATAGTGAGCACAGGTGTAGCACATGCATGCTATGTACACACACGGGATGAGTGGTGCATGTTGACGTGAAGGAATCCCAATGCTCGACATGGCCAGTGTACAGTGGTTATGGTGAGTGTGGGACATATTGCAGATATGTCGGTGCCAGCCATGGCATGGCATGCTACACGACTGCAAACATTAAACACCACACATACCCAATGTGTGTCAAGTGACCTATACACCCACTAGCATTCCAGGACATATATGTCACACTTTGTTCGGATGGCGACTGCTGTGCATATTGTGTATACTGGCATATGTAAGCACACACACACAACATGCTATGCATATTGTGTATAGGTGCATATGTTTGCACACACACAACAGTGAGGTGCACAGCAATGACTGCTATGAGTAGTACTGTGGTCACTGTAACTGGATGGGGTGTAGTACCCTGTGCCATCATCATCATGCATCTTGTGGTCACTCACAGCTACTAATATGTGCAAGACCACCGCCTAGCATGCTGTACCTGAACTGCAGTGCCATGGCTATGTTCACAATTACAGAGCCACTTTGTACATGGGTGTGTGAGGTGCCCAATAGGGAGCATTGCCTAACATGACTGTGTTATGTGTTGAAGAGTGTTGCACAGCCCCATGATAGGCCTCTACCCCTGAGGTACATCATGTGTGTGTGTGCATGACATGTGGGATACTGAAGTGTGACCTTAAAGCGGGTGTGTGGTAATGCCAAATGTAGCATGTTTTTGTGTACTGCGTATGATAAACGTGTTCTGTTGTGTACAGCTGTAGCAACTATGCATATTTATTTATTTATTTATTTATTTTATTTTACATTTGTTAACCGGGCTAGTCTAGCTGGATATATGTCCATTTTCAGTAGAGGCCCGGGGAGAAAAGCTCCACACATTAATCAACATTAAGAGAGATATATATAAAAAAAAAAAAAAAAAAATGTGTAGTACAGTGTTGCCACAAATGTGTCTGTTGCTCTGTGCATTGTATGTGATTGAGTCAGCTACTGACTTTACTGAGATGTTTAATGTCTCACAGCAAACATGCACAGTATGCATTATGCGTAGGTGAGCTATGTGTACATGACCTACACCTCACCTATGACATGCACATGTCATTACCAATATTAAAGTGTTAACACACTCACCAGCATGTATCGTCTGCCCTGCTGTCACACCAGAGGGACCTACAATAATATGACACAGTTTGCCAGTGGCCACAACTGTGGCATTGCTACTGTGAGTGTGCTAAACTACAGTAGAACAACAGTCAACAGTCACAGGTGTACAGATACTATTCCAAATATCAGTATTGCACACAATAGGCAGCACAACTGCTGAACACACAGTACACATCTCACATATGCATATTCTAACAATACAGGTAACAGTAGTCTACAGCTAGGGCATATTACCTGCACGCTCCATGTCATCATGCTGGGTGGCTCCGGCCTCCATGATGACACGTGTGATGCTGTTGCTGCTGTAGGCCAGGAGCCACCATGCTTAGGAGCAGCTCCTCCACTCTGTTGAGGGGGGGATGTAAAGCCACCCCACCACCTGTGACAAGCTGTTGTCTATGGATATCAGATGCACGCCGCTGGACATGTATAATTAAATCACTGCAGTGATGGCGTACCTGCTCATATGTCCGGTTATGCATGCCTATGTCATTTACCCGACGAACAAGATCTTGCCACAGTGCAGTATGCTCATGCTGGTGCTGGCTGGCCCTGGAAAACAGCAGTGTATTGTGCTGCACCAGGCTGTTGTGTATTTCCTGTTCCACCGCAGCTGTATATGAACGGATTGCGTTGATGAGCCATAACCCTGGAAGACAATTAAATGATATGTGTGAGCAAGTCATGTGGCACACTTAACATTATTAAGTACAGATATCACTTAACTGCCATATATAGCATCTGTTTGTCTGTCAGAGGATACACACGTTCAGTACCACATATCAGTGCTCAGCCCACAACTGGCAGACAGTGCCTGCCACACTCCATATAACAAACCAGTATACACCAGTACTCGGCACACTGTTTGGGATACAATGCACAACCTTGGCACGGGGGTATATATCAAGCTAATGCATGAAGAAATATGTCATCCAATGCAATGAATGTAAAGTACATTTACAGTATTACCAGTAAACCACCCTAGTTGTTGATGCCATACCCCTACCTAACATATGTGCATGGTTGTTAATATAGCTGCATACTGCTGTAACAGAGTATACATGTTGCTAGGTGCACAAACATACCCTGTAACACACATGTGATTGCGGGCATGGTACAGGCATCATTACACACACATCAGACATACATACAACACACAAATGTATGCCGACACAGATGAGCATTACCTGTGTACCTTACAGTACTGTGTTCCCCTACTTACAGATACCTATGCCTGAGGTATGTAATCTGTGCAGACTACAGGAAACACACAAGACAGTGTTACCAGGGAATGTGAACCTACACCATACTGTGCTGTTTAGGCCTACAGCTTCAGGTAGTACAACAGTTCATATGTGAGCTGGATTCACCAGCAGTACCACTTACTGAGCATACATGTATTGCTTCAGCCTACAATGGGACACCACAGTCGTACACAAGGAACTACGTCACAACATATGCCATCCTACTATGTCTGCATCATAATAACTGACACATCTTTCTCTGGCCTCACACCTAGGACACAAACTACCATGACAGAAACAACCTCACACACCTTTACAGACCTTGCACACATTTACTGTCACACTCATTCCACCTCACATAGCAGGTATTGCACTGAGTACATGTGTGTGTGCATTACGCTATTGGCCCTAGGGCCTAGAGCAGCCTAACCATATGCTACCCTGGCCTTTGACACACATGTAATGTGATTTCACTTGCTCCTGTCAACTGGATACACAGAGGTGACTCCCAGGGCATATTACCTATCTCCCAAACAATCATCAGGGGTATGTATGACATCTGCTAATGAGGAGCCTTGTTTGTTAATGCTGGGTGGTTTAGTCCAGTGTCTGGCATATTTGTGGATAGGAACCTGTACCTCCAGCATGTGCTGTTTAGTGAGGTGGCAAGGATTAAGGCCCTAGGTCATGTAGCCCGAAGGGATTGTGAGGTGTTGACATGGTGGTTGGCCGACTGCTATGGGTGTGACATACCTCTGTATGTCCGGCAGCGGTAACCTCTGGGTGGGCGGTATGCAATGCACTCTAGCTGTGGTTTTGTGAGTCAGTCTGCATAGAGCATGTGTTTGAGGGCAGTATTACTCTTTGTGAGGTATGTCTGTGGCCTTTCCACTTGCTGTAGTTGTCATATGAGGTACATACCACATGGGGCATTGTGATGAGTAGAGAGGAACACTGACCTATATTTCCCTAGATGACACACCTTTTGTGATGACACGTACCATGTAGACAGATTACAAGACTAGTGTGGCACTGTGATTATCAAAGGGGAGGCTACTGTCCACCTGTGTCCCATGTTCCCTTCTGACACCTTCAGTGTTAGGTAGGCTAGCACCTATGTGGTAGTTACTGGGTAAAGTGTTTTGGAATGGGGTATGGCACTGCAGTACGAACACTGGTGTTCATTCCATGCCTTGGTCAACAGGCACCTGTTGCAGTACATATGACCCCATGTCTCCCTCTCTCTCTTTATATATATATATATATATATATATATATATATATATATATATATATATATATATACATATCTATGCCTATCTATACATATCTATACATAGCTATAGATATCTATACATATCTATACATATCTATACATATCTATATATATCCATATATATCTATATATCTATATATGTATATATGTATATATCTATATATATATATATATATATATATATATATATATATATGTATATATATCTATATCTATATATCAATATATATATATATATATATATATATATATACACACACACACACACACACACACACACACACACACACACACACACACACACATATATATATATATATATATATATATATATATATATATATATATATATACACACACATATATATATATATATATATATATATATATATATATATATATATATATATATACACATACATGTATACATCCATTGCTGTACATATAGATGCACATATAGGCACATATACTGCCCATCTTTCATGGTGGGGATGTCAATTATGCAACAGTTGTGAGACATACGGTTATGTAATAATATTGCACAGTGTTGTGCAGAATGCATTTTGCTGTCCTCAGGGTGTATAGCTGTAGCAGGCCTCACTGCCTGTAGCTCAGTCCCACAGCGTTTAACCACCACATGACATATACTGGCACTGCTTGCTGTCTGGAATGCCACACACTACAACCTACATACATATGTGCACATAGCAACCTTCAACAACATATATATGTCCAGCCTTCACTAACAGTTGCAGTATGTCCCTTGCCCTATGCACATGTGCATATGCATATAGATACGGACTTCTGCCACATATGGATGATTCACAGTATGTAGAGTACCCTTCAGACACATCATTTGGATGCCAGCAAATACATATTTGTTACATACCTTACCTTTGTATTCCTCACCTCCATCTGTTGTAGCTGTTTATTTGTTATTTATTTATTTTTTTTGGTTTTGGTTTCCTCTGCGTATTGGTCTTTCTTTCCAGTGTCTGTCTCTTACCCTGTTTGTCTCCGTCTGTCTATCTGTCTCTGTCTGTCTGTCTGTCTCTCTCTCTCTCTCTCAGTTAGTGCAATGATATTATTGCATGTGTGGACAGCAAGTACAGCCTGCTTTTCTAGGTATCTGCACATGTGCATGTGATGGCCTCTGCACCAATTGGTGCCCACCATTTAGTAATTGCATGCAGCCTGCTGTGTGGTAATTGCAGTACTCACTGTGACTGCAGGACACTGCTATAAAATGCTAGGTTAGGTAGGCATAGCCCTTTCAGTTGTGCAAGGTGGGGCCCATGCTTGTTTGCTGTGGACACTGTTGTCTCAGTCAGAAGGTTGGTATATGTCTCATATCTGAAGCTAGGGTTGTAGCCAGTGATATGCATGTTGTACTGAAACCCGACTGTTGCTTCTTCCAGTGCACTCTTCTCAGTGTATAAGCTTACTCACACCTCCTAATGCTAACACTGGATACATGGGAGTATGTACTTTCTTTTTGAATTAGAGAATTAACTGACATACAACAGTAGTTATTGCAATGTGTTCCTATGGCTTTCCTATTTTCCCTTTACATTCACTCATTGTAATGCATGATATATTTCTTACAGCAGGAAGTTGTTGTATATCTGCTGTGGCTTAGTGGTACTTCATGCAGACTGGTGAGTCCAAAGTGTGGGGTTCGAGACTGACAAGGGTATTTTATTTTGCTGCTGAGTAGTACAAGGGCCCTGTCATACACAGTGACTAAGGCACTTTTAAGCAGTTGTAAGCGGGTTTGCGCAACGCTTAGCGATTCTTAGCTAAGCGCATACATGCGCACACTGGTGCAAACCCGCTTACTACTGTTTACAAGTGCTTACCCTCGCTAAGCCCTGCGCTCATTTCTTTGACAGAAAAGTAAATGGGGGGATAGGAATGTGGTGATAAAGGGTGCACAAAGAGGGAAAGACAGTAGGGAAACCAGCTCGGGATGTACAGGATGGGTGTGGGGAAGGTCCATAGCTGCCCGTTTCTTTACCAGCAACAGCTGTGCATATGCAATACATTAGGAGTGAAATTTGAAACCTTCCACCCCTGAGAGAGGGGTGAGGACAACTAAGTATGTTGTACTACCAATTATGAATATCAGGCACATGCACTGTTTGTGAACTGCTATACTGTCAGTAGTACATTACTCACTTCTGAACAGTTTGTGATTTGTTTGTGTTGACATTAGCAAAGTCTGCTCAGGCAACTGGACATATTTCAGTACCGTGTATGCCTACCTACACCAGTGGGTGTGCCTGACTACACAGGTATATGGTACTTTTGGGTAGGGGTGCAGAACTGCAGAGAGCATTATTTATTATCATGTGCTGTTTATCTTGCTGAACATGCAGAGTTGCTGTGTACCTGTTAGTCTATAAAAGCTAGTAGTCTGTCTCAGTAGCTCCCACCTGTGGACATATCCAGATGGTAGACAGAGGTTAGCCTAGTATCCTTTGACTGTGCACCACACCAGTCTTTTCAGCACCTGAACAATGGCATTGTCACAGGTGGTTGCTAGCAGTACATGGCTACATCCTTTGATATTTCTGTGGTGTACTCTTACATACGGGCATGCTTGTGGAATTCATTCTATAGCTATTTGCTGAGTGTATAACAGCAGACAAGCTGATATGCCTGTGTGTTTCTGACACTTCCAGGCCTCAGATACTCTCAGGTAAATATTTGAACAGCCTCAGGGAAAGGTACATATAAGTGGGATACACCTGTGATATATTTCAGATATTTTGCTGTTGAGACTTTGGGGGATTCGGAGCATATGTATTACTACACATTCTCTGACGTGCAAGCAGTGTCTACTCTCACTTATTGACATTTTTCATTAAGTGAGATTCCCCACCTTTCTGTCTACTATTAGTACATTTCACAGGGAGTCAGAGGAGCACAGCTAACATTTGTTTGCAAATCAGGGACATCCCTGTAAATCAGAAACAGTTGGGAGGTCTGGACTCTGACCTATTCAAATATGCCAGTGTTTATCCTGCTCTGATACTGTGTGGGGTTTGTAAGGTGCTACTGTAACATTATTCCCTACTAGCATGGCTGGTTCTCTTTTCACAGTCATGTCATGCAATTCCACAACCACTGCTGGTAAAGACCCACAGAAAAGAATTAGTGTTATACCATTCCTAATTTTGATTTACATTCCCTCATTGTAATGCATGATATATTTATTTCAGAACCAAGTTATTTGTATATCTGCTGTGGCTTAGTGGTAATTCATGCAGTCTATTGTGGCAATGGTCTGGGGTTCAAGTCTGGCAGAGGCATTTTCCTTTGATGCTGAGCAGAACAAGGGCCCTGCCATAGAGTGACTAAGGCACTTTTAAGCAGTTGTAAGCAGGTTTGCGCTGGTTTGTGCAATGTTTAGCAGTACTTATCTAAGCGTACACACGCGCACACTCGCTTAAACCCGCTTACTACCGCTTAAAAGTGTTTACTCCTGCTAACCCCCACGCTAATTTCTTTTAAAGAAAAGAAAATGGGGAGATAGGAAAATGGTGAAAAAGGGGGCACAAAGAGGGACACACAGTAGGTTAACAAGCTCGGGATGTGCAGGACGGGTGTAGGGCAGGTCCATAGCTGCCCATTTCTTTAACAGCAACAGCTGCAATGAATTTGGAGTGAAATTTGAAACCTTCCACCCCTGGAAGAGGGGTGAGGACAACAAAGTATGTTGTACTTCCAATTCTAATTATCAGCTTACATGTTTGTCCAATGGACATGTGTGCAAAATGGGCAGCTATGTATGGGGCGTAATTTTTTTGTGGGTACAGATTGCCCTTTTTTTTTTTTTTTTTCAGGTGAGAGTGGGAAGTGAGGTAGAGGAAGTAGGTATGTCCAGGGAGGTAGGTTGGGAAGGTAAACAGACAAGACAGACAAGATGCATACAGGGGCGGTGTATGACACATGGGGTGGGTGAACACAACTGACGGGGTCGGATGTTTGGAAATCGCAAGCCCATGAGCCCACAGATGGTAACAGTGGAACTGAGATCCCCACCCATGGGCAGTCATCACTGAACCTTCACAACCCCGGGGATGGCTGTGCTGGGGACTGCGTAGGACAGGCAGGCTCACCCATGAGACATGCCAGTCTCGCCTCAAGCTGGCGAGGGGATCAGCGACTGAATGCTGGATCTCCCTACGCACCACAGCCCAGACCCTTTGAAGGGTGACAGGTGGCCCTTCTCCGCCCACGCTTGCATGGGGGGGTGAGCCCCATCCCTTGCAGTGCTTCCACCCGAAGGTGGCACAGAACCAACGGAGGAGGAGAGCCCGGGCTGGGCACCGGACCTGCTGGTGCCAGGTGCACTCACCGGCTGAGGAGGGACAGGTGGGTCCGCTGGGACCGGCCTTCCCATACATTCTGTGATTAGGTGTGTTTAATTACAGCATAAGCAAAACAGCATTCCAGATTAGTTGTAACAGCATGCATTAATATTTCCATTAACCCAACACACCAAGGGTACAACAGTTGAACATCAAGCATAACACATGCATATATTGAACCACAGTGGTTATTCCAACAGCATGCAGGGATGTTTGGTAGCAACAGGCCACCATGATTGTGGTGTTTAAACAGGGCACATGGATCAACATGAATGCAAATATTTATAGAACAATAGGACATATGTCCCAACAAATATTTAAGATTACACATACCCATTGAGGTGTGGAATTGCATGGTTTATGCACATACAGTAGGGTGTATAAAAAAACTCGGTTAACATCTTATAATGACCTTTTAGTCTACACTACATTCCTAGTGACTGCAAGTGTATATCCCCTACCTGTATTATTACACTTGCCACCATACAGTAGGTTATGTAATGGGTTTGGCTAGTTCAATATATGCCTGACCTATATCTGACATACTAACTGTCCAGGATGCAGATGTTACTGCTACATATTTCTTGATTGCATTTATATTTCTTTATCTACATATCTGGGATGTTTTCACATGACATTTTCACTTTGATTTGTACAGAACCCTGCATTTCTTGACACACACTCACATTTCTGGGGAAAAAATAACATGCTACATGTGTGCCAGGTTTACTTATTCATGCCAGCCAGTAACTGCCTGTTGTGGACTGTATATATGTTTCACAGCTACTAGTACTTCCATCACCCACTTTATATGGGACTGCAAAACTCTGGGTTGCCAGCATCTTTTCAAACAGTACTGTTTGTATACTGCAAGGGTACAACAACATTTCAGACTCCGTGACACAGACACACTCTGGGTTTTAAACCTTTATTAATGACATTACACACTTTTCCACAGGCTCACTCCTTTATTTGTTTTAACGGTGTATATGGCAGACATGTTCAAGACATATTATACCTTTATTAATAGGTTAGAACAATCTTTTTTCAGGCACACTCACTTATTTTGTATGACAGTGCCTGCAGAGATATTATTCCAGACATATGTTACATTTCTTAATGGGTTTCTACACTCTTTTTCTGCCTCTCTGACGTTTTTATCTGACAGTACATGCAGAGGACTTATTTAGGCAATTGTATGGCTGTATTATTGGACTACAACACTTTCTTTCATGCTCTCTCCCATATTTTATATAACAATACATGCAGAATAATCACTAACCTGCCTGGTGGCGCAGCCTTAGCAGCCTATCAGCATAGGCTTGCTGATTCATAGCATGGTCACCTGCAGCTGTAATGTAAATGAAGGGATATTGAGACATACCTATCTGTTATACATACTCCATTATCAATTCTTACATACTGCATTCCATGGCTACATACTCAGTTGTGGGGCATCCCGCATCCCATGGGCCTCCTGTATCCATTGTTCAGGCGGTTCTGCTTTCGTCTCTTCAGGTCTGCATGGTGGTGACGGACCTGCTCACCAGTCTGAGGAATGCCTGTGGCACTGGTGAGGTCACGAGCTAACCGGTTCCAAGCCTCTGCCTTGTACTCTGACCCTTGGAACTGGCCCTGCAGGAGTCTTGACTCGTGACGGTGGACAAGGAGCCAAACCATGTATTTGGACTCCTCGATGCCCCAACGTTGTGCTCGGAAGCGTGTTCCCTCTCCGACACCAGACATTCTAACTGCAGATGTGAGCTACAATCAGTTATGGTGTGTATTCCCGCCTGTGGGGCTTAAATATGCCGCATTTCCCCGCACTTTTTTGTGATTGGCTGTTTTGTAAAATTCTCGGCTGACTGCAGACCTGCTTACTAATGGTTAAACTACAATTTGTAAGTATATGAATGTTAATAGTGGCTGTTTCCCCTATGTTGATTTCATGGCTTAGTGGTTCTGTACTTTGCTTCTGATGCACAGAGTCCTGGGTTCGAACCTTGTTATTCATTTTATTTTCATACTATCCAGACAGGCTAGGGGGTGTGGCTGCATTTAAGCAACTTTGCTCTACGTTGCTCCTCGGTGCCCTACGGTGCCCTGGTTGGCACGGCGCGCATGTCCATGCAAACACATTGTGCTGGGTAAAGCGCTATGAAACAATGGGCAACTTTGTTGTGCTGGGTAAAGCACTATGAAACAATGGGCAACTCTACTGCGCTAGGTAAAGCGCTATTAAACTACGGGCAACTCTATTGCACTGGGTGAAGCGCTGCTTAACTGCAGGCAATTTTATATCAGGATCCTTTAAAATATTTATTTTGTTCACTGATACATTGGCCATTTCACTGCTTTTTAGTAATGTTTAAACATATTTGTCAGGTATTATTTCATATACTGATTTAAAAAATAAATACGAAGGGGAGTGGTGGGACTCGAACTGTGAATGCCTCTTCTTTGTGCGAATGCTCTACCATTACGCTATTGCTATTTGGTGTGATTTGATAAAAACATTCTTTCTTATGCTCTTCCATGTCAGAATTGCTAACTCTAGCTAAGCAATGGGCACACCCGAGCACACATGCGCAAATACGGGCAGCTATTTTGGGGATTTAAAAAAAATATATTTAATGTTTTGCATTTTAGAACTGTGATAGGGGTTTACAATATCAGGGAGTGTGGTGTTGGGTGCAGGGACATTTGAGCGGACTCGCTCTTGTGTGTGTGCTTTGTTTAGTTTTAAAACACTTGCAGGGGAGTTGATATTTAGACTGCCTGACAGTCGGACACGCTCCCTGCTTTCTTGCACAGTCCATGTAAGACTTACAGTTGAGTCAGCATGCCCTCATGCATATTCATGGCATGCTGACATCAAACCATTCAACTGCAGCCTCCGAGTAAGACTTATTAAGTCTTACACGGAGGATTAGTAAATCTGGGGGGAAGTTTAAAAACAGGGTGGAAATAAAAGAAAGGGATCTATGGTTAAGAAGTAGCAAGAATTACTTAGAGGGACTGACAAATGTTAAAATATTGCAGAATAGTGGGAATCTCACAGAACAAGAAGAGGATCAGCTGCAGAATGCTAAACAGAAAATAAGGGATTACCTCAATAATATGCAAGAACTTAGAAAGATTGCTGTTAAGCAACTGTTTTTTGATGATAACACTAGAGCTCAAAAGCTTTTAGCATAATGACTCAGGCAACAAATAGTAGAAAAGGGCTGTCACCAACTTATGGAGCCTATAACAGAGAAGGTAGCAAGAGATCCTGTAGAGGTATTAAAAATATTTTGCAAATTCTATGAAAGTCTGTATGAAGCAGAGAAATATGAAAATCAAGAAAAGATGCAAATGGAAATGTTTATGGAAGAATTAAATATGCCAAGGTTAGAGGAAGATGAGGCCCAATTACTAATGGTTATTACAGAAGGAGATGAGATAAAAATTGTAATGTATAAGCAATCTACAGGAAAGTCTCCAGGAATAGATGGTATTCCTGTGGTGGTTTGGAAGCTAGGAAGGACAAAAATGATAAAGATCTGGTAAGTTTTGTTTAACAGTATTTTAAGAGGAGGAGAAGCACCAACATCCTGGAAGAAAGTAGTAGTAGCTGTAATACCTAAAGAGGGTAAAGAGCCATCAGATCTAGCTTCAAACAGGCCCATTTCAATACTAAACCATGATTAAGGATGGATGATGAATCACAGAACCTCTATCGATATGGCTTGAGGATCAATTAAAGATTGTAATGGACAAAGCACCCACAGTGTTGAGGGATTCTTCCCATTTCTTGAAACAACTGTACAATTTTATGCACAATGAATGTGCTTCCAATTACTTTTTGTTGGTGATGGATGCTACTAATTTGTTTACTGTGATTCTAAATGAATATGTCTTGACTCTATATAAAGGTTTAATGAGAGGACGCTTACCTTACAGAGAGATATTATATACAGGACATGCCATCTACTTTGTATTATTTTAGAGAACAATGTCATCATGTTTGATGGGAAACTTTATTTGCAGCGCTGGGGGGTTGCCATGGCGACCCCATGTGTGAATAGTTATGCAAATCTGGTTCTAGTGGAATGGGTGGCAGTGTATGTGTTAAGGGAGGAAAATGTTTGGAGACAGCACATTGGTTTCTATCACAGATTCACAGATGATGTCTTCTATTTTTGGACCGGCAATGTGGATCAACTACTTTGTTTTACTAAATACTTAGAATCAACCATGGAGTTTTTGAAATTTACAGTGCATTCATCTCCATCTTCCACAGAATTCTTGAATATCTTGTTAACGGTTGACAATGAGAAAAGCATTAGTGCATACCATAAATCCTGTTAGAAGAATGTGTTACATTATATTTTTTCAAATATAATGAAGAACCTTATAACCTGATTGATGATTGGATAGGAAATGGGAAATTCACCCCGGGGATCACTTCTGTGGCTCTGCCCGACAGGGGCACAGGAAAATAATTTTCTTGGGTGGCGAAAGCCAGGGTGCATTTTTTGGCTAGGCTTGTATGGGCCCTAGGGCCGATAGCCTAGTACATACCTATGAACCTATGAACCAATTTTTATGAACTTCCAGAGTTTGTAATAAAGATGATGATTTCTATAATGAGATGGAAAAATGGTGGTTGATTTTCAAAACGGGATAAAAGAGTAAAGAGATTTTGAGATTCTCTGATCAAGAGAAGACGTATCGAACTGGAAGAGGGAGACCCTGGTATTTAGATACTGTTACTGAAAACATATTAACCTCTCTGACTAGGTTTACCGTAGTGATACCAGAGGCATTTGTGATATCATTTAGAACAATTGGAAACTACTAACTGTTGATAATAGTATCAACGAGGTTGTTGGGGAGATGCCCCATTTTTGTTTCAAGAGGAATCGTAACTGGAAGAGCTTACTTTGCTATAGACCCATAACATATGATTAGACATTTTTACATAATATTAAGACTGGGACATTCACTTGTAGAAGATGCAAAGCCAGTACTTACATTAATACATATAATGTCTTTAAGCATCCATTAACAGCCAAACCATATTCTTTTAAGGGCTTTTCCACTTGCTCTACCAAAAATGTGATTTATATTGCAACTTGTGTCTGCTGTTCGGCATTTTATGTAGGCAAAACCAAAAGGATGCTGAAACAGCATATTCTTCAGCACTTAGGTGGCAGAAATATAACGAAGCATAGTGCCTTACCCCAACATGTTCTAAATTTCAAGGATCATAGCTTTGTATTTATGGTACTTGATGCATGTAAGATTAATCCTAGAGGTGGGATATTCTTAATAATCACAATATGAAACAGCACAACACACCTCCTAGTAGGATTGGGTCCCTTTTATATTAGCAAACACACTGAATTACAAATGCGGTTTAGTCGAATGTCATTACGCGAAATGGCAAAATACTGAAAGCACGGAACAGCAATTTTTTTCCTAAAAATCACAGGCCATTTTCGGGACTTTGCCATTTCCTCCACAGTGGTGCAATCTCAGATTTGGAATATTTAAGTAGGGGTGTGTGGGTGGCACAGCCCCTCACATCGGGGAGTGTGGGGGACGAAGCCCCCCACTCTATTTTGTGTTTGGATTTTTTTTTTTTTTTACAGATCAATGATTTAAATCAGTGATCCATGAGTTTGACATTTTGGATTTTCAGGGATTGTGGGTCGAATATATAGCGTTCACAATTTAGTGCATTCGCTTATATAATATAGACCTGTAGGATTAACAAACTCCATGCAAACCAAATGTAAATATGCTGAATAAAATCCAGTACGGAGTTTGAAACACAGACAGTCTTTGTTAAAATAAAAACAAATAGGTTTGTGCTTTCACGAGTAAAATCCCCACTTCTTCAGACCTTAATGCAGCATTTTTTTCTAAGTGCCTCTTATATAAAACTTTTAAAATTACAAGAACCAATAACAGTGAGTAAAACACATTACATCATTCAATTACTTGACTTCTTAAAATGGTCATTATGAACTACATTTCTTAAAAGGGTAACTTCATCCCAGAAAGCAGGAAAAAAAAAAAAAAATATATATATATATATATATATATATATATATATATATATATATATATATATATATATACATGTATGACAGCACCCAAGCTGAGGCTTGAATTCTGGACCTTTGGATTGAGAGTATGATACTCTATCAACTGAGCTACCTCGTTTTTCTGTCATATTGGAGAAGTGTTTATGTCCTATTGTATCTGTAAACAAAAACATTCTTGATGACACCAAAATTTTTTTGTCAGAGCTTTACGAGTTCATCTCTACATGTGATAAGGTTAACAGCACTTATTTTGTTACAATGGATATGTGTTCACTGTTCACCAAAATTCCCAATGAGCAGGGTATAATAATTTTGAGGGAATATCTTGCTACACATAGTGAATATCAAGAAGATGATTTAGAAGTTAGGAGATATTTCTTCTGACTTTGATTACTTGTTCATCAGGGGAACTTTTGTTTTTCCCGGTATGTTTGTTGTATTTAATATTTAGAACCATTGGCAAAGAAAATAAAGGACTCAGAAATTCAAGGATATAATTGGTATGGCAGTCAAGAAAAGCTGGCTCTGTTTGCGGATGATATTATCTTATACCTGACAAAACCAGAAGGAGATGTTACAGTGTTGTGGAACATTTTGAGACACTTTCAGATCTTTTCAGGATACAAAACTAATGAAGCTAAAACAAAGTCAATAATGGTAAATTATGTATCCACACATGTATTGGTTCAGCAATATTCATATTAATGGGGACATGATAAAATGAAGTATTTAGGAGTATGGATTAAAAATTATTCTGGTGTGGCAGCTAAGGATATGTGGGAAGAGACTAAACAAAAGATAATACAAAAACTGAGAAAATGGAAGCATTGTTATATTGATACGGGTAGTATGATACAAGCAGTTAAAATGTTTTTAGTCCCTTTAGTCTTATACACTGGTCAGACATATTTTTATCAACCAGAGGAGAAGTTGTGGATAGCAATTAATAAAAAGCTGAAGGACTTTTATCTGGGAAGGAAAGACATCAAGAGTCAAGTGGGATGAGCTGATTCTTTCAGTAGAAGAGGGCAGATTGGGATTACCCAAACTGAAGGCGTATTTCAGAGCTACACAGTTAAGGATCCTATACATAGCACAAGTAGAAAACTATATTTCAAAGTGGAAAGGGATGATGATAAAACAGGGGAAGAAGCTCAAGAAACAAAGAGAGACTGGGATTTTGGGTGCAGGCCTTTAAGGAGAATAACAATAATCATACAGAATATTATATCCATAAAGTAGCAGAACTTATCCTAACATCTAAGCCAACACAGGAATGGAGAAAGGAGATTTTGCCGATAGGGATGACTGCAGTTAGGGATATAGACAATAGGCAAGAGGGGGCTGGAATTTATTTCAGAAAACTAGCAAAGGAACTTAGGTATTTGGAGCAAATGACTAGAGAGGGAAAGATCTAATAATGGGAAGATGCCAAGAATTTATTTCAACTGCAGGTTAGTGATTGCCTTTCCTCTCAAGGACTGATATCAGAGTATAGGCAAAGAGAAAGAAATAGGGGGTCCTAAATAAAAGACCAGCACTGGTAGAGTTTTTAGTAGAATCTAAAACAGAAGCTGCCATTTAATTAGTAGACCATATAAAATATTGCATGTTAACTATAAGACTCAATTAGAGGAGGTTAGAAAGGATTGGGAAGAGAGACTGGATAAGTAATTCACAAAGAAACAATGGAATGATATATGTATGTCTCCCATATATTTAACAAAATCTAGAAGATTTAAGATTTTTGCTTGGAAATGTTTACATAAATAATTTTATACCCCAAGTAGAATCCAGAGAATTTTTCCTCAGGTAGACAGCAAATGTTGGAGGCGTGATGGGGAAGAAAGAGGTAATTAGGAACGTATTTTCTGGGATGACGGTGAGTTGGTAGACTTTAAGGATTCCCTTGCAGGATGGACTATCAGAGATGCTGGTTGGGAAGATTGGTGTGACGAGGGAAATAATTTTTCTGAGTTATGATACAGAATTGGAACTGCCTATACATGGTAAAGCCTTGCTGTGTTTAATTATGGTGGCTGCCAAAATGTAATTACTAGAAAATGGAAATCAAAGTCTAAACCAACTATACTAGAAGCAGTGAACATAGTAACAGAGATAAAACAACTGGAACTGATATTTTTAGAAAATGGTAAGTACAAAATACGTAGGAAAAATGGGAACTGCAGGAACAATACATACGGGGAGGAATGGGGTTTAAAAGAAGGCAAAACATAAATGAACTATGTAATGTTTGACTGAAAATGATTGGGTAGATTATAAGTACTGTATAATGTTTGCAGCTGGGAGTGTTTCAGTATGGCATGTGATGTAACATGTTTGCAACTAGGATTGTGTCAGTATGGTTTGTTTTGACGTATAAGTGAATTTAAGTAAATCTTTATCTGCACTTTGTTTAAATAATACAGCATTTAAATTGATTTATTTGTGTTGCATTAAATACTATCTAGCTGGAAGTTGTGGCTCTGTTTTTTTCAGTTAGTTCCTCACCCACCCTCCCTGCTTTTGTTTTGGTGTTAATCTTGGTGGCTTTGAAACTGCCCTCCCCTCTCTTGTAAATTTGCATTTGGATACTCCTCCTGGGCCCATCTCATTTGCTCACTCAAAAAAAAAAAAAATTGCACTTTTTTCATCTGCTTTTACTGTATTTGTGTTTCTTCCTACTTTATTTTGCTTTTGCGTCATCTTAAAAGTACTCAATTGTATTTATTACTGCTTGGTGTATCTATCATTCTAAGCCTTTTGGTTTAAGCACTTGGGCTTCAGACCAGTTGTTTTACATTAAGAAGGTTTGTGGTTTGCTCTGTTGTGGCAGGACAGGTATCTTACATCCTTCTAAGTTGAGAACTGCTGATTGAAGGCTCAGTGTCTGTTATTCTAAAAGTGTATTAGTTCTGGTTTAAGCACTTGGGCTTCAGGCCAGTTATTTTACATTAAGAAGGTTCGTGGTCTGCACTCTAGTGGAAGGAGAGGTTGGACTCTGCCCTTTTGAGCTGGGATTTCTGGTTAAAGGCTTATAGTGCCTGCATATTTGATCTGTTTCTTACTGAAATTGGTGCGCCGTGTTTGCTGTAAGCATAGACTAGATCCAGGCCTGCTGAGTCTGGCTTTGTTTGCATAACTTGAGCACTAATCCAGGCCTTCTTAAAAGTATTCAATTGTATTTATTACTGCTTGGTAGTAACCTGATTAAAGTGTAGCTATCATTCTAAGCCTTTTGGTTTAAGCACTTGGTCTTCAGACCAGTTGTTTTACATTAAGGTTTATGGTCTGCACTGTTGTGGGAGGACAGGTAGCTTACATCCTTCTAAGTTGGGAACTGCTGACTGAGGGCTCAGTGTCTGTTATTCTAAAAGTGTATTATTTCTGGTTTAAGCACTAGGGCTTCAGGCCAGTTATTTTACATTAAGAAGGTTCGTGGTCTGCCCTCTTGAGGGAGGAGAGGCTGGACTCTGCCTTCTGAGCTGGGAATTTCTGGTTAAAGGCTTATAGTGCCTGCATATTTGAACTGTTTCTTACTGAAATTGGTGAACCTTGTTTGCTGTAGCATAGACTAGACCCAGGGCTACTGAATCTAGCTTTGTTTGTATAACCTGAGCACTAATCTAGGCCTTCTGTTTGGAGAAAGTTCCCCTGCACCCCAGCGGCAGGAGTGTGCAGTTAGAACTTGTCTGATTGAAGACTACAGGAACAGGGCTCAGTTTTGAGATTTTTTTACTGGTTAATTGGGTAATTTGTTTAAAAGCCTTTTCTGATTACTTGTAGTCATCTAAAGTTGTTTTAAGTGTATTTTTTACTGTTTGTAGTCTTTTAAATCTGTTTTAAGTGTATTCTTACTGTTTTTGCCTTATCTTTTAAAAAAAATATTTTTCCTTGTTTCCCACTTTTCTAAGCTAGTATAGTCCAGTTTTCAGGCTAGTGCTGAATTCAGGGCTGTTACAATTTTCTGAGTTGCCCATACCTTACTTGGATAGAGGGAGGTTTCTCTGTTCACCTGTGAGAGAGAGAGAGCTTTGAGCAGCCATCTGTCCCTGGAGGAGTGGTTCCAGCCCAGAAGTTAGTAATTTGTGGGCCATTTTGGGTTAATTTCTATCTCTTTCATTTCCCTGCTGTAAAAATTGCGTTTGCATGGTTTTGCACATCCGGGCAGCGCCGGTTAGCTAGGGCTAAATTTATCTCAGCTCCACCAAGTCTCCTCTTCAGTTTTTCCCTTGAAAGTAGTCTAACTCTCAACTTAAGCACTTAAAAAGCATCCTACATTCCAGCACTTGCTCAGACCTAATAGCAAGCACTAATATACCCTGACACTTGATTGCCCAGCAGGTCAAGGTTCATTATTCGCCCCTCACCAACCAAGCGACTAAGCAGCTCACCCTACTATTCAGACATGATCAAAGGGCAATTTCAGGTAAACTCTCCAGTCTAGCTGATGAACCTGGGTATCCTGAGGCAATGTTACAACTGCCTCATGTACACAGACAACCCTCTCCTCCTACCACAAAACATTAACATATGGAAGAGATGCAATTATATAGCTAAATTGGAGGCTAAGCTCTCTCCACCCAAGACTGGAACAAGCAGTCATGAGGCGAAGGTTAACACTTGCACCACACATCCAGCCTCACATAGACATACTAAACCAGCACTGGCAAAAAATACACATAAATACACAAAATCATACTCGGAGGCTCTAAATAGAAGCCTGCAAAAGCATCACAGACCTCCAAAGCAGACACCCAAAAAACCTGCACCTTCCATCACAAACCAGACAACACATAAACACAAAATCAGTGTGCCGCACAATCATAGCCCCTAAGGCGAAATAACATACCTAACACACTAGTAATAGGTGACTCTATAGTCAGGCACACTGATGTCCCTCTCACTAGGCTGGACAAGGAGCAGGTTACAGTTAGCTGCCTGTCGGGAGCTAGAATCCGCCACATAACATAAGCACTCAGATCACTCCAGAACAAGTACAAATATGACTCTGTCATTGTTCATGTTGGTGTGAATGACCTGAGATGTACCTCCCTGGACTACATAAAAAGAGACATGGAAGAGCTCTCTGATCATGTAGCCCAGGCGGGTATGGCCCTGAACCTGAGTAGCATCCTGCCCTCACCAAGAATGATACCACAGTATAAAGAAAAAAATGATCAATTTCAACAATTGGCTAAGCTTGGTGTCATTCAAAGGGGATCCAGTGTCTGTCAGCCTGGGACGACATGCTCAACAGGCCTCGTTGCTTCACAAGAGACGGCTTGCACCTGTCACCCCTAGACTTTCGAATACTGGCCAAGGCTCTTGCTGCCCCCATAGTGCCTTTTTTAGGCAAGGCTCAAAAGTCAAACCCACATCCGTAAACAGCACAAATAAAAAAACGAGGGTTATGCTACTCAACGCCAGGAGTTTAAATCTCAAAATGCATGCACTCAAAGCACTCCTCAGTATGGAGAACGCCCACATCTGTGCAGTAAATGAAACCTGGTTCAAGGCTCCACAGAGCATCCCAGCACTACCAGGCTACAACTCATACCACACATTTCAGCCACAGAACATGGACTGAAACACAAAAGGAGGGGGTGTATCCATATTCATCAAGGATACCAACACCTCCAGGTTAGTGGTGCAGCATGCCATAACTTTGTCAGTTATGGCTGACAAAGTTTGCAGATGACTGCAAACTGGGCGCCATAGTAGAAAACACATCTGACACAGATATCCTTCAGAAGGGTCTCACAGAAACGGATAACTGGTGCCAGAGCCATGGCCTAAAGTTAAATGCCAAAAAATGCATAGTCATACCCTTCGGGAAAAACAAGGTTACCCCTAGCTACCAAATAGGTGGCAATCCACTGAGCACAGAAGAAGTTATCAGGGACCTGGGGACCCAGGTTGATAGTAGTCTGTCATTCGACACCCATGTAGCTAAAGTAGTTAGGAAGACCTTCTACATTGCCCACCTTATCATGAAGGGATTCTCATCTAGATCAAGGAGGTCATAGTCTCCCTATACTCATCACTCATCAGACCAATGATTGAGTACAATGCCCCATTCGGAATGTATCTGACCCGACACTTGCAGCAGCTGGAGAGGCCACAAAGTTCCTCACCAAAAGGATAAAGGGTCTCAAACATCTGTCCTATGCTGCCCGACTGAAAGAACTCCAGCTCTATTCAGTCGCTTACCGCTTGCTCAGAGGTGACCTTTGCCTAACATACAAGGCCATGTCAAACCCAGATTTAATGAATATGCTGCACCTCAAAAAATCTAGATCCGTCAGAGCCACAAAGGCGGGAGACTTAAACCTCGACACGGCTATTAATAGGATGTGCTGGAGGGATAGATTCATCACCCAAAGACTCCCTATGCTGTGGAACAAAATCCCAGTATATGTGAGGCAGAGCACCTCACTGGCCTTGTTCAAGAGAAATCTTGACCAATGGATGGGAGATCGCAGATATACCCCAGGGATTACCTCAGTGTCACTGCTCGACAGAGGCACAGCAAAATAATGGGTATAGTTCCCCATACTAAAGGGGTGGCGTAAGCCACAAAACTATGGGCTAGGCTTGTAAATGCCCTCGGGCAGATAGCCTAGTATGAACCTATGAACCTATGATACCTCCAAGATCATCCATGTGCAACTAACATCAGGCAAATCTGCAATGCAAACTGTGGCCTGCTACAGATCACCATCCATGACCTAGGACCACCACTCTGCCTTTCTAGAGACACTGGAAAACATGAAGGTGAACACCCTGATATTGGGCAATTTCAATTACCCTACCGTTAACTGGGAAAACTGCTCAAGTACAAACTCCCAGGTCCAGCACTTCCTGGAATTTATCAACTCAAAATCAAAATGGATCAGCTGGTAAACTCCCCTATCAGAGGTGAAAACATATTGGACCTGGTCATCACCAACACTGGCGACAGGTGTTCCACACCAGAGGTCAACCCATCACTGGTTAGATCAGACCATAAACTAATCACTCTGGATGTCCACTCCCCACCACCACCCCCAACTAAGGAAACCACGAAAAAAACTTTTTTTAAAGCAAACTTCACCTTACTTATGACAGAGGTGGTAAGTTTCACAGCCCCCACGCTAAAGGATAACGCTGCCCAAGATGCAGAAACCTTTAGAAATGCACTCTATGAACACCTACAAGGATGCATGGATCATGCCATCCCTAGCAAAACCAAGACTCACTCCCCTAAGAGAAGAAAACCAGTCTGGTGGACCCTTGCCATAAACAGGCTATACAATAGAAGGAGGAACTGATTCAGAAAAAAAGCAAATCCCAAGAAGGAAAGACAACCCTGATCAGTATCAGTAAGAAACTAAGGTCCCTCATAAAATCCTCCAAAGCTAACTTCGAAAGAAAAATAGCCAAGGATTCGAAAGATAACCACAAAGCCTTCTTTAGCTATGTCAAGAATCTAAGTGGCAACTCGCAGATATGCTGTGAGCTAGTGCAAAATAGCACAAAATATACTGAACCCACTGATATTGCCAACATCCTGGCAGATAGATTCAGTGCAAACTTCACCCCCATCTCACCCCCAAAAGGGCCCACAACAATACTGGAAAATTGTAGTGTCCCGGAAATCACAGACGCACAGGTGAAAACAGCCCTTTCAAAAGCCAAAAGCACTGTGTCAGTGGGGCCAGATGGTGTCCCAGGCTGCGTCTTCCACGAACTACAGAACGAACTAACCCCCCACCTAAACACACTGTTCAACCTCAGCCTCTCCACAGGCTACGTGCCCATAGAATGGCACACATCAATGGTTATTCCACTCCACAAAGGAGGGGCCACAACTGACCCTGGTAACTATCGCCCCATAAGCCTGACTAGCCCGGTCTGCAAGGCTATGGTGCGCATCATCATGGAACTCAATAACAAAGACATTGGGAACCTTCAAACACTTAACCCAACCCAGTTTGGCTTTGTTAAGGGCAGATCATGCCTGCTAAACCTGGTTGACTTCTTCGAGACAGTCACCAAGGCCATAGATGAGGGGAAGGTAGTTCACACAGCCTACCTTGACCTCGCTAAGGCTTTTGATACCATTCCCCACTCAGAAATTATAGAAAAACTCACCAGCCTGAACATAAACCCCTACGTCATGAGATGGGTTGCCAAATGGCTTACAGATAGAACTCACATGGTAAGAATAGTGGGCTCCAGGTCTGACTCTAAACCAGTCACAAGTGGTGTCCCACAAGGCTCAGTCCTGGGACCCCTACTGTTCGGAATATACTTCTCAGAAGTACAGGCAAACACAGGAGGACTATGGCTAACCAAATTCACCAATGACTGAAAACTGGGAGCCATAATTGACTCTCCTGCTGACACAGACATTCTCCAAAAGGGCCTTACTGAGACGGACACCTGGTGTCAAAGTCATGGTCTCAAGCAAAATGCCAAAAAATGCATAGTCATCCCATTTGGGAAAAACAAAACACCCATGAATTACCACATAGGTGGCAGCCCCCTTAATACAGAAGAGGTAATAAGAGATCTGGGGACCCAGGTAGATAGTAATCTCTCCTTTGATAATCATATTGCCAAAGTAGTTAAGAAATCCTTCTATGTAGCCCATCTAATTACTAAAGGGTTCACATCTAGAAATAAAGAGGTTATAGTGCCCTTCTACTTGTCACTCATCAGACCCATCATAGAGTACAATGCCCCGTTTGGGATGTACCTCACAAGACACTTCCAACAGCTGGAAAGACCACAAAAGTACCTCACCAAGAGGATTTACTGGTCTCAAACATATGTCCTATGCAGCCTGACTGCAAAAACTCCAGCTGTACTCCGTGGCATATCACTTACTCAGAGGTGATCTCTGACTGACTTACAAAGCCATGTCCAACTCAGAATTGATGGACATGCTCCACCTAAAGAAATCCAAGTCACTGCGAGCCACTCACTCTAGTGAGCTAAACCTCGCCACAACAATAAATAGAACATGCTGGAGGGATAGATTCCTGTCACAGTGACTCCCCATGCTTTGGAACAAAATTCCTAACTACATTAGGCAGAGCCCCTCACTAACACTCTTCAAGAGAAAACTTGACGAGTGGATGGGTAACAGAAAATACACCCCTGGGATCACTTCATTGGCTCTTCTTGACAGAGGCTCAGTTAATTAATCAATGGGGTGGCGAAAGCTGACACACTCTGGCTAGGCTTACAAATGCCCTCGGGCAGATAGCCTAGTACCTACCTATGTATCTATGAACCTATATAAATTGTCTATGTCAAGTGATGGCTTAATAAAGATGTTTCTTGTTTAAAACAAGGGCATTAATTGAATTATTTATGTAATGTTGATTATGTCATATGATATATAGCAATATAGGCAAGGTATAATGTTTATAAATGTGTACTTGTTAATACAGTTTGATTACTTTTATATAAATGTAAATTTGCCTATGTCACAAATGATAATTCAGTAAAGGTGTTTAAAAAAAAGCCATGGGAATGATACTCCCCAACAACTGCCAGTTGGTCTGAAGATGCGATGACATTATACCCAGGAATAGAAGGAGTGCTTCATTGCTCTAAAACCATGTTTCTGTAACTACACATATATGAATATGTTTAAGTTGCAGGACAGCCTCAAGTTTGGGTATTTTTTTTTGCTAAGAGTTGCATGCTCGAAGTTTCACGATTTTATTTATGGTTGACTTGTCCAGATCAAAACTGATCACCGACCTTTAGTCACTGTTTTGAGAAAGCCTATGCATACAGCTCCAGCTAGACTGCAATGCATGGTGCTCTAATTGCAGAAGTACAATTTCAGTCTTGTTTACACAAAAGGCAAACTTCTTTATCTTGCTGATAATTTATCCAGAAAACCACAGAACAGCATAACAATGAGCAACTTGATTTTGAGTTCATGAAAGTGAGAAATTTTTCTTGCACATGTCTTGATGCGCTCAGAACTTACACAGCTTCAGATCCAATTCTTCAGAAGCTCAACCAGTTTTTCAGTTGAGGATGGCCTTCCAAGCAATCTTGTTTACCAGTGGAAGTGCAAAAGTATTTTCCTTATAGGAGATGAGATTTTGTCAGACAATGGTATCATCATGAAGGGTCCTAAAGTGATTGCTTCAAAATCCTTGCAACAAGAGTGTATTCAGATCTTGCATTGTGGCCACCCAGGAACTGATTCTACCAAAAGAAGGGTGAGAGGACTAGTATTTTGGCCTTCTATGTCAAGAGATAGCAAGAAAGTACTTTCATCTTGTACAGTATATAATAGTACAAAGCCGTAGCAACAAAAAGCACCACTTCACTTAAGCCATATTCCTGAACTACCTTGGTCGACAGTAGCCACAGATATCTTTGAGTGGAATGATCGAGATTATGGGTCTATATCAGAACATCAAAGTATTAAAACTTCGAATGTTCTGATATTGAACACTATTCAGCGAACGCTAAGAATAGTGAAGCTGCAGAACAGCGAATTCTTTCCTCTGGAAAGAATTCGGTTGGCCGTTTCTGTGGCTTCACTATTTTTAGCGCTGTGGTGGAAAGTTACGGGTTGGGTTCAGGTAAGAGTGAGATTGCTTGTACGTTAGGGGTGGGTTAAGTGAGTTGGGGTTAGGGAGCGGGTTAGGCGTGTTTGCTATAGTGACAGACTTTAGGGTTAGGGGCAGTTTAAGTGGGTGCGGGTTAGGTGAGTGTGTGATAGTGACGGACCTTAGGGTTAGAGTTTGGGTTAAGGTAAGTGGGTAGATAGTAGTGTATGTTTAGTTTAGAGTAGCGTTAGATGTAGGAATTTAAGTGTATTTGTGTGGTTGCTGTTTGTTTCATGTGCTTGTGTTGTGTGTATGTGTTTCAGAGCAGCAGATTTTTCCATGGGAAAAAATTCGCTCTTCTAAATGTTCGATATTTTCACGTTTAGATGGTTTGGGGCCGATGAAATAGCATTCGCTATTTTCATCTTTCGATAACGTGATATAAATGAGAGATTATTTGGGGTTAGTAGACTCTTATTTAGATTGGTTCAAGATTGACCTACTTCCCAACCTAACTTCCAGTACAATCATTAATAAGTTGAAGAGACATTTTTCTATCCATGGTAGTCCACACAGAGTTATTTCTGACAATGGTGCACAGTTTACAAGTCAGCAGTTCAAGAAATTTGCAGAAGCATGGAACTTTGTTCATATTACGAGTAGTCCTGAATACCCTCAGTCAAATGGCTTAGCTGAACGTGCAGTTCAAAGTGCAAAACAGCTGTTAGGGAAATCCAGACGTGACAATTCCAATGTTTTTCTAAACTTATTAAATCTCAGAAACATTTGTCATGATAATCATCTTGGTTCACCTGCCCGGGGACTTATGTCGTGACAGACCAGAACCACATTTCCAATCAGCATTAATTTATTGGTTCTATGTGCTGAAAACAACAAAGCAGTAAAAGTCGAACTGTTGAAGAAGCATTTGTACCAGAAGTCTTACTATGATAAAGCCAGCAACCGTTCAGTTCATTGAAAAAATGGGATATAGTGAGAATGCAGACATCAAAAGGTTTTGATCACATTGGATTGGGAAAAGTTGGTGTCAAGAGCTAAGATCATACATTATGGAATCACAAGAAATGGAATTCAGACGAAATCGGAAACATTTGTTGCCAGTGTCCAAACCAGTGTTACAGCATCTTGCCTGTGACAAAGACTCTAGTTCTCAGAATGACTTGTCCAATGTTCCTGTTCCAGAGAACATTCTGTCAGCAATCCCTGTTCCTGTGAAAATCCCTGAGAGTCCCCAAGTAGAACATTCCCCAGTGACTGTCCCTGTTGTTAACCCAGTCCTGACTATTATGTTATGAGATCAGGTTGCATCTCAAAACCTAGTTCCAGGTACACGGCAGTCCTGGCATGACTGTTTTCTTTATTAGTGTCTGTATAACTGCATGCCTATTGAAATGTCATTGCTTATATGAGACAGCTCAGTAAAGAGGGAGGATGTAGATCAGACTGTGTGATATACCTTTAAGAAGCATTCCAGTCAGTGGGCATGTGCATATAAGTACTGAGCTCGTGCAAGCAAGAGTGCCATTTTGAGTGAGCAGCCAGAGTGAGAGCGCGCATGTATGTAGTCAGTTAGTTGTGACTCTGACTAATTGGGTTCTGTCAGGCAATCATTAAGCTATCTGCTACACAATGTAAGGATTTGTATTCAGATATACAAGTCTGTCAATAATGTCTGCATTGGGAATAGTGTAAATTATGCACTGCATAACCACTATCTACTGTTTCAGTTACTTTTTCAAAGAAATTAATAAGGTTTAAGAGGCTGGCTCTTCATTTGACAAAGCTGAACTGATGAGGGTCCAGGGTTAAGAGATTTCAGTGTATAGATTAATGAGGTCTGAGATGATGTGCTCATTAGCATTACATATGAGGCTACTGAGGCTAATGGGTGTGTAGTTATCAGGGTCCCTGATTGGGCTACCCTTGTGTAATGGCATTGCAATGGCTTTTTTTTCAGGCTTCAGGAACATAACCAGTGGAGAAGCTTACATTAAAGAGGTTAAGTTGGAGTTCAGAAAGGCCATATTAGGCACGGATAATCTGGTGACCTTGTATGTTGTCAGGGCCCATGGATGAAGTATTCTTAGTTTTTGAGGGGGCTAAGAGAACTTGTTCCATAGTAATTAAAGGGGGTGGGTGGGGTTGTGGAATATGTAGAATAGCTATGACTGTGCGTGTAGTAAAATTTGCACAAAATTGTTTCCTAGGACAGTTGCTATTTCCTTTAGGTAAGATAGTGTATTATTATTGTGGACTAGCTACAAACATTGCTGGGCGTTTATTCTTAACTTCCTGACATAGTTTCAGAAAGATTTGCAGTTATTTTGGTTGAATTGAGTATTTTACGTTCATACCCATGTTTGTGCTTCCTAATGGTTTCCTTAAGCTCTTTGCTAGCTTGCTTAAGTGTGCTCTTAAAGTAGGTAGAATGAGACCTCTTATAAGCATGAAGCTATCAGGCTGGCAACAGAAGGGGAAACAGCTGTCTAATATTCCAAACTGGCCAGTACAGATAAAAGAGTATAGGACAGGTTAGTAACAGACAGAAAAGGTAATTGACTCGGCTTGTAAAAAGTGATAAACTAGGGTATGGCTAAAAAATAAAAGAATGAACGTGATCTCTGTAAGTGCAAAAAGAATGTAAAAATAACAGACTATGTTGGATCAATAAGGAAATAAATAACAGTGGCAAAATTTATCAAATAGCTTTACTCAATAGGCTAATGTGGTCTCTACCTAGCCAGAAAAATCAATGAACATTGAGTGATCTAAAGGGATCCCAATACAGTAACTATAATAGCTACAGATAATCTAAATGAGTAGTTTCAAGTGCATTAATAAAGGTATATCACAAAAGTAACCTTGCACTCTCTAGTGTAGCACTGTAGATCAGTAATGTTAAATATTGCAATGCTATAGTAATCAGTAACAAGGAGAATGTAACAACACCAATGATCAAAAAGTGCAGTCAGTAACTGAGTTAATAAGTAAATTTGTTTTTATATACTTAGTGTGAGCAACAGACAACAATGCAGTATTATTTTACATAATTCCAGTAGTGAATAACAGTACCAAAGCAACAAGGTACAATAGTGCAGCATTATTTAAACTTAATACCACTACATTCAGCAAAGCAAAAGTGAGCAACAGTACAGTACCAACAATGTGCAAAAGTGCAATGCTAATTAAACCCAGTAACACAACAGCAGAAGGAAAGTGATAATTTCAACACTGTTAGTAAGCTAATCAGCTAAATAAGGACAATGATTTCCCTGTATGAGATAAGGCAGGATAAAATCAGTCACACTAGTACAGTAAGGTTGGGAAAAATAAGACACTGAAATGTATATCATATTGAACAAAGATGAGATGTTTCTTACCTGTTGTAGACTAGACTCTTATGTTTGATATCAAATAGGATGCAGACTGGCTTGTGCTAAACTGAGGAAGCCTACTGGTACTTGAAGTCTGTAAGGCTCCACTCCTGAAGAGGCTGGCCAATCAAAATGCAGCCAACACCCCTACAGAAACTGGCCAACCAAAATCAAGCACTCCAATCCCTCACTGGAACCTGTGTTCAAGTAGCTGTCACATGGAAGCCTGTTCTGCCACCAAGGGCTGTTATACTGCAGACACAGTCCTGGGAAGCTGATAAAGTCCTTGTATTGCAATGAATCAATGGGAATCCAGATGAAAAGGGCTTTGTTATCTTTGCCTCAAGCTCTGTAGAAGCCAGTCAGTCAAAATGCAGTCAATGCCCCAGCAGAAACTGGGCAGTCAAAATTAAGCATGCCAGTCCCTCAATGGAACTCAAGCTCAGGAAGCTGCCATGTGTGGTCTTCTTATCTTTGGAGTAGTCAAGAACTAAAGAGCTTATAAGAAGACGCTGAGCAAGAACTACAGTAAATGATAGGGAACAGGAATAGAAACCATAAAGCACATGGGATGAAACTAAATATAGACAAGACAATGGCCATGGCAGCAAATGTGGAAACACAAGAAGGTGAAATTAAGATAGAAGGAGAAATAGTTGAATAGGTTAAGAGTTTCAAGCATCTGGGAGGTGTGCTTGAGGATAACTGAAGTCTGAATGAGGAGACCAAAACTAAAAGCAGAAGTGCTGCATCCAGTTGGCACAAAGGATTAGGGGTAGCGTGTTGCTAAATAATGCCAAAAAGCTGCAAAGTACACTATACAAAAGAGAGATGTGACCAGTGCTTCTGTATGCTACAGAAATGAGCAGAAAAGGCAGAGCAGCTAAGGAAACCTGAAGTGATTGAAATGATGTGCCTGAGACGGATATTAGGATGTACACTGTGGGACAGATGGGGAAATGAGGACACCAGAACAAAAACCAAAGAAGCCCTACTTGTAGAGGAGATAAATAATAACAGATTGCAGTGGTTTGCTCAAACATACAAGGAAGCAGGAGGTAATTTGATAAAGAAGATTTAGGAGAGATAGAAAGAAGAGAAGAGAAAATGAGAACATCTAGCCAAGAGATGGATGGAGTGTGAAGATCTGTGACAAGCATGACTGCTGAAGAAGGTAGGACAGGGGCTGTCAGCCTAGTGAGTTAGTGACAGTTGATGTAACTCCCTAATCCCGTATAAAAAGGGGAATAAGGGGGCTGATGATAATAATGGTGATGCTGAGTCAACAGTAAAACAGTAAAAAACAATAGACAGAGAAATAATACCAAACATTATACATTGCCCAAAAGATAATAATATAATATAAACATATGCAACCTGCAGTTCTGAAAGCACATCAAATGAAGCAGAAACTTTAGAGTTTTAAACTATCGCCAGCCTCTTTCATCTCTGAGGTCAAGTCTCAGCTAAACCTAAACACTGAATTATTATTAACAAAATGATGGACACACCCTACATATAATTATTAATGTACTTTAAAAATAGAACAACAAAGCATTTCAGCACCGGAGAAGGCTCAAAGCAAGCTGTTTATAAAGAATGAAAACAGAAAATTCATTTTCCAGAGTGAGCACTTTTGTCAAACAAACTGACTTCATCCGACTCTGGCAAAACAATCAACCAAACCTAAATAAATATTTAAAGATATGTGTGATTTCATAAGAAACAGATAATAAACATAAATTATATTTTATATTATCATTGCTCTATACCTAGAATATGTATAAATATGTATATAAAAGCATGCATCCAATATATATATATATATATATATATATATATATATATATATATATATATATATATATATTAATTTCTTTCTCAGTCTTTGTTTCTTCAAAATATGTTTAAAATTAATGTATTCATTCAAACACCTATATTGCAAACTTTAAGTTCAGTTTGCTGTCCGTAGACAGATGATCAGAGCCAGAAGATTATGTTCTACTGAAACAAATTTTGAGAATGAATTGGCTTTTATTTCTGCTAAATGTTTGGAAACAGGTTATCCTTCACAGATTATAACAAAATGTAAGAATGAGGTTACTGAAGTTAGGAATAGGGAATACAGACCCTTATCAACGAAGTGAGTTCTGTTTTTCATGACATTAATAACAACGAGAGCAGCAATATAAAATACACAGTGGAAATAGTGTTGTTACACTTTGATTACACCTGAAATCAAAAGTATTATAAAGAATAACTGGCAAATTTTGAATGCAGACCCTTTAGTTAAGGAGGTTGTGGGAGATGTCCCTGTATTTAGTAACACAAAGTAAGAATTTAAAGAAGGGTTTGAAATTAATTCATATAAATACAGTTGTGATTGAGGAATGAAGGAATGTTTTCTTGTAACAGAATCAGTGTAGACTTATAGCCAATTCACCCTCTTTTTTTCTGTATCAACACAAAAAGGAGCTATTCAGCTCCACATTATTGCAACTGCACCATAAATAACATAGTTTGTCACTGAGTGCTTATCATGTCAGGCCTTTTATATTGGTAGTACAACTAGAAAATTAAAGGCCAGAATTTCTGAGCATTACTATGCTATAAAAAGGAGAGATAAAAAGAAGGCTCTTGATAAACAGACATTAAAATGCAAGACTTTCCAGTTGAACAAGATTTAAGAAGGGTGGATATGAAAAATGCACTTGTTATTAATGAATGTAAATGGAACTGCCTTGATAATATGCATGAGTTTAGGAAGATTGCTGTTAAGTAACTGTTTTTTGACAATAATGCTAGAGCACAAAAACTTAGCACAATGACTGCAGCAACAGAAAGTAGGAGGGGCTGTCATCAAGCTTAGGGAGCCTATAACAAGGAAGATAACAAGAGATCCTATAGATGTACAACAAATATTTTGGAAATTTTATGAAAGTCTGTATGTTGTTGTTCTTTTGGCTTTTCCCGGTTAGGGGTCGCCACATCGGAACTCCGGTCCACTAATGATTGGCAGTAGATTTTTATGGTGCCGAGGTGCCAGCTCGATGCCCAACCTTCAACAAAGGCACGCCCATTTACGCATGTCTTTCGGGCGCCATTCGACCACGGGGAGGACATGCAGACTCCACACAGAAGGCATAAGCAGAGAAATATGGAGATAAAGAAAAGGTACAAATGGAAATGTTTATGGAATAATTAAATATGCCAAGGTTAGAGGTAGCTGAGGCTCAGTTACTCATAGTATCGCTCGTTTGTCTCTCATACATATAACAAGAAGGCCTGGGGTTTCGTTCAGATGCTTTAATATATACTAACACATCAGGATGGATATCAGCATCATTAAATACGAACAAACTAGTTAACAAACAGAGCTTACAGACATACATGCTTACATCTCAACAACTAACTACAAAATGGCAGTCAGGCTTGCACGTGCTCAGTATTTATACACTTGTGCAAGCCCTTGGATAGCTTCTTAAAGGTATATACACACATATTGATCTACATCCTCCCTCTTAAAACGATTGCCTTTTATATAAAATAATATCAGAGTTAGGCATGCATTACTATGTACATTAGAAACAAAACACAATGTTCATGTCCAAGTTGCTTCATATCTGCTACAGGTTTAGAGATTTGGCCATATCTCATAACATAACAGTCGGGACCAAATTTAGCAACAGGGACAGTCTGCAGTGCACATCTTGTATCGGGAACTTGTGGATTCATCATAGGAACAGGAATGTCCTCTGGAACTTCCTCAGGAAATGGAGCACCAGACAACTCACTCTGAGATAAAGAGTCTTTCTCACAGGCTATCTGCTTTGGTATATGCTCGGATACTGGTCTCAAATGCTTCTGATTACACATAAAGGTTGCTCCTTCTGATTCTATAATGTACAATCTTGGGTCTGGACCAATGTTCTTCCCGACACCAATCCGATCATAACCTTTGGACATTTGCATCCTTACCACTTCTCTCTCTCATAATGGATTGAGCAGTTTACTGGTCTTAGTAGGACTTCTCGGATAGGCGCTTCTTCAACAGATTGGCTTTCACTAACATGTTGTTCTTGACACATGGATCCAACAATTGACTACTGATTGATAATGTGGTTCTGGTTTGCCTCGACCAAAGTCTCTGAGCAGGTGGACCAAGATGTTTATCATGAAGAACATTTCTGAGATTCAAGAGATTCAGGAAAACATCACTATTGCCTCATTTTGGCTTTTCTAGTAACTGTTTTGCACGTTACAATCCATGTTTTGCCAAACCATTTGACTGCGGGTACTCTGGACTACTTGTGACATGAGTAAGGTCCCATTCTTCAGCAAATCATTTGAAATATTGGCTTGTAAACTGCATGCCATTGTCAGAAATAATATTATACAGACTTCCATGTACAGCAAAATTATGTTTCATCTTGGTAATGACTATACTGGATGCTAGGTTACGAAGTAGGTCAATCTCAAAACAATTGGAGTAAGAGTCTACTAACACCAAATAATGTTGACCATTCCACTCAAAGATATCAGTGGCCACTGTGAACCAAGGTAGTTCTGGAATCTGGTTAAGCTGAAGTGGTTCCTGCTGTTAATGAGGCTTTGTACCATTACACACAGAACAAAATAAATGTGCTCTCTCTATGCCTTGTGACATAGAAGGCCAAACTACTAGTTCTCTCTACCTTCTTTTGGTAGATTTGGATCCTGGGTGACCATGATTCAAAATAGTTATGTAATCTGATTGCAAAGACTTTGCAACAATTACTTTTGGGCCTTTCATAATGATACATTTGTCAGACAAAATCTCTCTGTACAGAAAATAAGGTTGCACTTCTTGAGGTAAACTAGATTGTTTTGGTGGCCATCCTTGAGTGATAAAATGGTTTAGCCTTTGAAAAACTGGATCTGTGGCTGTGCGATCTCTCAGCTCATCAAGATGTGTGGAAGAAAACTTTCTCACTTCCATGACTTCAAAAATCAAGGTTCTCATTCTCATGCTGTTCTGTGGTGTTTCTGTGTGATCTAGATAATGTATCAGCAAGATAACGAAGTTTGCCTTTCTTGTAGACAAGACTGAAATTGTACTTTTGCAATCTCAGCATCATGCTTTGCTGTCTGTCTGGTGATGAATGCATAGGTTTTCCCAGGATAGTGACTAATGGTTGGTGGTCTGTTTCGATCTGGATAGATCTACTATAAACATAATCATGGAACTTCGAACATTGAAACACAATTGCCAAAAGCTCTTTCTTGATCTGGGCATATTGCATCTCAGTTTGGGTAAGAGTTCTCAATGCATAGGCAACAGGTTGATTCTCATGTAGAATGACTGCACCAAGACCAAATTTCGAAGCATCACAGGGAAGTGTAACTGGCTTGTGAACATCATAGTATCGGAGAGTTGGTGGGCTAGCAAATTCTCTGTTTCAGGACATCAAATGCTCTTTGGTGTTGCTCTAACCAAGACCAGGATACATCTTTACGTGTCAGCTCTCTGAGTGGTTCTGAAAGTTAGCTCAAGTCTGGAATGAACTTGCCTAGGTAGTTGACCATGCCAAGAAAACATTGCAAGGCTTGAACATTGTCTGGAGCTGGCATTTAGAGAATGGCTGTTAGTTTTGAAGGGTCTGGTTGTAAGCCTGTACTCAAAAAATAAATGACCGGCATAAGTAACTTCTTGTAGCCTGAATCTGCATTTGTGTGGATTGAGCTTAAGATTCACTTGATGTGCCCTTTCTACAACTTGTCTGAGGTTTCTGTCATGCTCTGTTTCATCATGGCCGCCTACTAGTATGTTGTCTACTATAGTAGCACAAGGATACCCAGAAAAAGTTTGCTGCATTGCACACTGAAAGACTTCACTTGCAGAATTTATCCCAAATGGCATTCTCAAAAATCTGTGCCTGCCAAACAGAGTACTAAATTAGTGAGCAATGATGATTTCTTGTCAAGCTGAATTTGCCAAAATGAACTCTTTGCATCTAAGACAGAAAAAAATAGTGGCATTTGGCATTAAAGCTACGACTTCTTTGACTGTGCGCATTGGATGATGATGTCTTTTTAGCGCTTTGTTCAAATCTCGTGGACCAATACATAGTCTGATGTTATCTGAGCTTTTCTTATGGGCTACCACCATGGAAGATACCCGTTCAGTTGGAATTTCAACTGGACAAATCAAACCTTGTCACACCATTTTATCTAACTCAGTTTTTACTCTGTCCTGCATGGCTATTGGAACTTTACGTGCTGGCCCGATAACTGCATTGACCTCTGGGTCCAATGTCATGGAGTACATAACTGGAAGTTTGCCTAGTTTGTCTTGGAAAAGATCTGCATAGGTAGAAAAAATGTGTTGGTCAAAATTAGAGTAGTGGTCTTTTAAGCTAACTTGGTGGACATCCTTATTAAATGAAAGCAGTCCCATTTTCAAACTGTCTCTGAGCCCCCCAAATAAACGTTGCAGGCTCAAACTTAATCCACCAGGAAAATAATTTATTAAAGTTAGTGCTTTTGTTTTACTGCATTGAGTAAAACGTCTGACAAAAAAGGAAAAATCTTTGACCCTTAAATAAATGACACAACCTCATGACCAAATAAATCCATTAGGCATTAAAGTGCACTCATCAAATAAATGTGGATCCATATCAATACATCAGTTATCAACCAAGGTAAAAGAGATTGCCACACACATAATGCATAAAAATGTTGAAAAATGTGCATAAAATACTTATAAAAGTACTATGAAGGTGTATAAAATCAAGAAATATAAATACTATAAAAACTATAAAAACAGTGAATGCGGTTGAATGCATACATTCAGAATAAGTGGATGAAAAAGTGAACATAGCTCAAAGGAAAGCAACTTTTAAAATGAAACATTAAAAAGTAGATATATATATGTATGTATGTTCCATGATGTCCAGAAATCTAACACAATTATAAAAATGTGATATTTTATAAAATGCCCATCATATGAAACTCAAAATTGCCATATTTATAAAATACTCCTAAAAATCACTTTGGGAAAAAACTCACATGGTAAATACCAAGGATGAAAATGGAAATAAAATTACAATAATGGTCATCAATATAAAACGTGAAATAAATTAAATTAACATAATGTTAAACTTATCTCTGCAACCTCTTATATTTAAGAACACAGGATAAGGAACACAAATCATTCAGGCCCGGAGGGCTATAAGCGTTAACCCTTATTTGCCAAATGAGCTCACGAATTTCCAACAATAAGTTGAAAGGGCCACCCCTAGGGTCATGTTGCATCTGATCTATAATTTGAAAATTGAAACTGTGTTGTGAATGCACCTCTACATGCTTTGCTAGTGCCTTCTTGGCCTTAGATTCTTTAATACTATAAACATGTTCGTAGACTCTTTCACTGAGTCTTCAGTCTGTCTTCTCGATGTAAAAACAGGGGCAGAGTCTACAAGTAGCCAAGTACACCACGCTCTTAGACAAACAGTTAAACCTTCGTTTAATGGAATACTTCTTGCCCCTAATGGTAAAAGTTTGTCCCATACTCATGTATTTACAATATGGGCAACTCCCACATTTAAACATACCTATAGTCCTGGTGAAACTTGGTTTCACTCTCTCCAACAGGTTCTTGAGATTAGCCCCCCTTCTATACGTGATCCGGGGGTAGGATCCATGATGGGAGCCAAGTCCAAGTCCAACATTAGTAAATTCCAATTCTTAAAAATAATTCTCCTTATACTGGGTGCATCAAGACTATAAGTAAAAATAAAAGCTGTCCTGAAGGAATCCATTTCTTCAGCATGAACAGACCCAACATTGATAGTTCATGTGTCTGTTAAGTGAGGCTTTGGTACCAAAATCGGACGGAAATAACCATTAATTTTTTTGTGTCTGACTTTGGAAACCAAATCGTCTAATAGTTGTGAGGGATACCCTCGATTTGTAAACATGTTATACAACACTTGGCGTTCCAAACCAAATTCCAACTCATCCTACACCATCCTGGCTGCCCTCACCAGCTGTCCTTTCACCACTGATCTTTTCTGTTGGTAAGGGTGGCAGCTCAAGAAGTGAAGGAATGAGTTGGAATAGTTTGGTTTCCAATGTATCCTAGCTTTGTAAGATTGCATGTTTCTATCTTTGTAAAGATACACGTCCAGGTAGCTAATGTGCTCATTTCCCAAGTCACGCGTAAATTGCAAAAATTGGGTGAACTCATTTAGATATGACATTAATCCTTGGATTTTATCAACTGAACCATTAAATAACATAAAAATATCATCTAAATATCTTGTATAGTAAACTATTGCCCTTCAATACGGGTTGCTATCACTGAAAACGTGGTATTGTTCCCAGTGGGCCATAACTAAATTCGCAAAACTTGCTCCACAAGGGGAACCCATCGAGACCCCTGATTTCTGCAAGTAGTAATTACCATTGAACATGAAGTAATTGTTATTTAAAATTAAATCCAGCAAGCCTTCAAGTAGTTCAGTTTCTCTTGCTGGGCTACCCTTAAATCTGATCAAGTCAGTCACCCATTCAATACCCAGATCTACCTGTATCACGGTATGCAAGTCTTTGACATCAGTAGTGAAAAATAAAGACTCGTCCTTGTAATCCAGGTCATTGATACCACTTAAAAATGACCATGAGTCCTTACAAATGTGGTCAAACTTTACCACATACTTCTTTAAAGATACATCCACAAATTTAGCCAATACATAGGTGATGTAGTTCCTACCGTTTACTATCGGACGTAATGGTGGGTTCTCTATATCCTTGTGGACCTTAGGAATTCCAAAAACCATTGGCATTATAGGAGCCAGACTTGATAAATAATTGTAAAGGTCCAAGAAAATTCTAGATTCAGTAAAGAGATCATTGAGGCAAACTTTAATTATTTGATGCACTTGGTTCATTTCATTTAAAGAAGCTGGGGCATAGTGGTAAATACTAAGGATGGAAATAGAAATAAAATTACAATAATGGTCATCAATATAAAACTTGAAATAAATTAAATTAACGTAATGTTAAACTTATCTCTGCAAGCTCTTATATTTAAGAACACAGGATAAGGAACACAAATCATTCAGGCCGGGAGGGCTATAAGCGTTAACCCTTATTTGCCAAATGAGCTCACGAATTTCCAACAATAAGTTGAAAGGCCCACCCCTAGAGTCATGTTGCACCTGATCTATAATTTGAAAATTGAAACTGTGTTGTGGATGCTCCTCTACATGCTTCACTAGTGCGTTCTTGGCCCTAGATTTTTTAATACTATAAACATGTTCATAGACTCTGTCCCTGAGTCTTCGGTCTGTCTTCTCGATGTAAAAACAGGGGCAGAGTCTACAAGTAGCCAAGTACACTATGCTCTTAGACACACAGTTAAACCTTCGGTTAATGGAATACTTCTTGCCCCTAATGGTAAAAGTTTGACCCGTACTCATGTATTTACAATATGGGCAACTCTCACATTTAAGCATACCTACAGACCTGGAGAAACTTGGTTTCTCCCTCTCCGACAGGTTCTTGAGATTAGCTTCCCTTCAATACGTGATCCGAGGGGGGTAGGATCCATGATGGGGGCCCAGTTTCTGTCCAACATTAGTAAATTCCAATTCTTAAAAATAATTCTCCTTATACTGGGTGCATCAAGACTATAAGTAAAAATAAAAGTTGTCCTGAAGGAATCCATTTCTTCAGCATGAACAGACCCAACGGTGGTAGTTCGTGTGTCTGTCAAGTGGGGCTTTGGTACCAAAATCGGACGGAAATAACCATTAATTCTTTTGTGTCTGACTTCAGAAACCAATTAGTCCAACAGTTGTGAGGGATACCCTCGATTTGTAAACATGTTATACAACACTTGGCATTCCAAACCAAATTCCAACTCATCCGACACCATCCTGGCTACCCACACCAGCTGTCCTTTCACCACTGATCTTTTCTGTTGGTAAGGGTGGCAGCTTGAGAAGTGAAGGAATGAGATGGAATAGGTTGGTTTCCTGTGTATCCTAGCTTTGTAAGATCGCATGTTTTTATCTTTGTAAAGATACACGTCCAGGTAGTTAATGTGCTCATTTCCCAAGTCATGCGTAAATCGCAAAAATTGGGTGGACTCATTTAGATATGACATTAATCCTTGGATTTCATTGACCGTACCATTAAACAACATAAAAATATCATCTAAATATCTTGCATAGTAAACTATTGCCCTTCAATACGGGTTACTATAATTGAAAACGTGGTATTGTTCCCAGTGGGCCATAACTAAATTTGCAAAACTTGCTCCACAAGGGGAACCCATTGTGACCCCTGATTTCTGCAAGTAGTAATTACCATTGAACATGAAGTAATTGTTATTTAAAATTAAATCCAACAAGCCCTCAAGTAGTTCAGTCTCTCTCTCTGGGCTACCCTTAGATATGATCAAGTCAGTCACCCATTGAATACCCAGCTCTACCTGTATCACGGTATACAAGTCTTTGACATCAATAGTCAAAAATAAAGACTCATCCTTGTAATCCAGGTCATTGATACCACTTAAAAATGACCACGAGTCCTTACAAATGTGGTCAAACTTTACCACATACTTCTTTAAAGATGCATCCACAAATTTAGCCAATGCATAGGTGATGGAGTTCCTACCGTTTACTATCGGACGTAATGGTGGGTTCTCTATATCCTTGTGGACCTTAGGAATTCCAAAAATCATTGGCATGATAGGAGCCAGACTTAATAAATACTTGTAAAGGTCCAAAAAAATTCTAGATTCAATAAAGAGATCGTTGATTCAAACTTTAATTATTTGATGCACTCGGTTCATTTCATTCAAAGAAGCTGGAGCATAGTGGTCTCAGTCCAGCAATTTCGACATACGAGTGATATAGTCGTCATTGTCTAAAAATACAAGACTGCCACCCTTATCGGGCTTGATAACCCTGATATTTTGGAAACTAAGATATTCCAAACAATCCCAGTCCTGTTTAGTGAAATTCCTTACCGAGCCTGGGGATTTACCCCTATTGGATTCGAGACTGTCCCGTATGTCCAATCCACAAATCTGTTCAAAGAATAAAAGACCAGGAGGTAGGGGTGGGTTGAAGGTGCTCAATGCCTTGTATTCATTGTTCACTCTGGGTTGGTCCTTGAAAAGTAGTGCCAAATTAATCCTGCGTACAAATGATTTTAAATCAATAATAGTTCCTGCTACACTGGCCCTACGGTCAGGGATAAAGGTTAATCCCTTGGATAACAAATCAGTTACTTTAACGTCGACATCCATAGATGAATAATTAAAAATCTTGAAATCCTGGCTGCTGTTAAATACTAAATGAAAATTGTCATGTAACTGGACTAAAGAGTCACTGGTTAAGGTTTCAATTCGTGTGGAGCTACTCTGTTCCCTTTCAGGTTCTTCCCTTGGATAATATTCCCATTGGAAGTCAAATTCATTTGTTGTGGACCCTTCCTGTGAAAATTTAAGGAATTGTTGTTAGAACTTGAAGCATGGTAATCAGAAGCTCGGTTGAAGTTGGCAGAATTGTAGGTAGATTGGCCAGTGTTATTACCAAAATTGCTTTGGTTGGTGTTGTTCCTCCTATTGTTGTTTCTCAAACACCCATTCCAGCTAGTACTGTTGTTAACCTGATTCTGACCACTAGTCATAGAAGCTACCTCTGCATAGGTATATGCAGGGGAGCTGGGTCCTGGGTTAACAACATGTTGTCCATCTCGAAACTGACCATCCTCACAGTTGCCATTAGCAGGGGGTTGATTCGTGGGGCTCACTCATACCTGTGAGGGTGGTGGTTTAGGGTAAGCAACACCATTGTTGTAATCATTACTATCATGGCTTAACTTCTTAGTGGCTTTCATCTTGGCTATCTGGCCATTAATACTAGTAAAGATTGGCTCATACTCGTACTAATAGCAAATAAAGCCAGTGTCCTTAGTGATAGCTACATCAAGTAAGCCAATCTCATCATTCAATCTTTCTATCAATAGCGAATAATGTTTGATAAACATTTCTATGAGTTCACGCCCTTGTCTATCAAACAAGCACAACAAGTCCTTATGGAAAGGGGAATCACTAATCAAACCAGTGGGAAAATGCCAGGACCTCAACCCCTTTGGTACTTGGTGTCTGCTTAAACATTCCCGAAAATAAGCCACCTCCAATTGCAGATGCTCCACAAGAGGTGAATACCCACAATGAGAACATGCAGGAATTTTATGGAGAACTTAGGAGCCTGGAGAATAATCTTTGCAAACTCCACAGGCTCATTTGGCAGAGGAAACACCTGGAGGCGTGCCTGCATTTCAAGGTTATTCCGCGAGGCATGCGCGTCCTCTGCATGCCGAGCTATGGAGAGGCTCATCCAGAGCTCCTACGAAGATGGCAACAACTAAACCTGGATCTTGGCAATAGTTATCTGAGGCTACTCATTGATTATTTCCAACCGGTGGAGAATGAACTCATAAATAAAGTTGAAGGTGAGCATAAAAATATGGTTGTAAAATACAAAAGTGAGCATTGCATGTCCAAGTTAAATAATATGCTATCACAAGTGACTTTCTATAGCAATAAATTGGAGCAAGTGAAATTAAAAAAGTTGAGACGAGACTGCAATGATTTCCAATTTGGTAACATTTTTCTATGGCCAAGGTATAATGAAGCAGTAGTAACCGGAGAGACTAATGGAGCTAATAATGACATAGCAAGTAGCTCAAACAGTAGTAACAACGCCGATAATTCAGAAAGTACTGTATCTAATAGTGGCGTGTCTACTTCATCACAATCAGAAGTAGATATTATTTCATCTGCCTCTTCTTTACCTTGCAATCAGCAAGGCTTGAAATGTGTAACAACAGGAGCCAGACCGAAGGAAGGTACATGTGTATTGAACACTACACCCAAAATGGCATCGATTTTAAACTCCCCGCTTCCATACAAACAACGGGTCCCGATGCGATCCACCAGCAGGGGAAGGGGGAAGCGCAAGATGTCAGGCGACAACTGGGAGAACAGGAAGAAGAAACATTGAACACTTTGTTTTTCAATATTTCGTCTCGGAATTTAACTGAAGCTGAATGTTCTGTACTTAATAGGGGATTATCATTTATTCCCTCTCGAGGCAGCGAACTTTCGGATACATTAATAATGCTTCGAAAGTTTACTAGGAAAGTGGCTTTGAGACTCTTATTCCAAGACTCTGAATGTAATGATTACATATTCAAAGCCACCGTCCTCAAAAGGAAAAGCACTTTCACTCCACCGTTACCTAGCTCTATTGAGTGCTTTTTACGAGCATGTGAATTTGATTTTTATGCCTATTATAAAGAGAAAAGACATAAAAAATTATATTTCAACATGAATGAGTTACAAAGGCGCAGTCTGGACTTACTATGTAATGATGAAAGTGTAATATTTAGACCTGCAGATAAAGGGGGGGGGTAGTAATAATGGATTCCAGTCTTTATAATAACATGATGAACATGATGTTAAGTGATGATACTGCATATTCAATGATAAATAGATCTGAAGTCATGTCAATTATTAGGAATGTTCAAGATGCACTCTACGATCTTCTAATGTCAAGATGCATTGATAAACAGCTGTATGATTATTTGGATATTGGGGCCCCTTTAATTCCCATCATCAAGGGGTTACCCAAAATGCACAAAGGGATATATCCCCCACCAGTACGGCTGATAGTATCTGGCCAGTCATGGGTAACTGAGAATGCCTCACGGTATGTGCAATTTAAGTTAGCCCCGTTGATAGAAAAAATACCCACAATATTAAAAAATTCATTCAAACTGTTGGAAGACCTTGAAAATTCCCCATGGGTTGAAAAAGTAAATCATGATACATTAATGGTTACCTTAGATATAAGGAACCTGTTTACGAGCATACCTAATGAATTTGGGGTTGAGGCTATTAGAAGCTGCCTGAATGAATTCAAAATGGTTAATCAAAATGAACAATTTGTTATTTGTGCTTTATTAGAATTGATACTCAATAATAACATCTTTATGTATCAAGATAAGATTTATAGACAAACATGGGGGGTAGCCATGGGCACCCCCTGTGCAAATGTCTATGCTAATATAGCAGTATATGAATGGGAGAGGACTTACATTCTCAATAATGAAAGCTTTATTACCAATGCCATTTACTATAGGAGATTTGTAGATGACATTCTACTTTTTCGGAATGGCAGTGTGAAATCCTTACATGATTTCGTTGAATATATGGAATCAACTACCTCCTTCCTTAGTTTTACATATGAAGCCTCACCAATCACGGTTAACTACCTTGATGTAACTATAACTAAAAATAATCTGAATAGATTTACTACATCGCTATTCAGAAAACCTTGTTGGAAAAATGGCATACTCCACCATGAGAGTATGCATCCACGCCACATTTTTCCTAACATTGTGAAAAATCAGATGGCTAGAATAACCAAATTGTGTAGTGACTTCAAGGACAGAGAACAACTCTTGAACTTTCAAACCAAGTGTTTTATAAATAGGGGCTATCCAAATTATTTGCAAATAGCCCCTAAAGATAGAAATAACTTGGTTTCTAATACTAGCTACAAGCAAGGTCCATATAGGTATTATAGTAAACTAAACGTAGGTAAGGTGCAGTATGACATCAAATTTACTAATGACGTTAAATATATAAAAGAGGTCATTTGTAAAAATTGGAAATTACTTTATATGAATAAAGAGCTGAAGAATGTGGTGGGTGAATACCCTATCTTCAGATATAGTAATTGTCCAAATTTGAAAAGATTATTATGTAAAGAAAAAATATTACACGTACCATTGGATATTAGGACCAATTTTAGGCAAGGAACCTTTCCATGTAAGAAATGTTGTGTCTGCAAATACATTACTGACGAACAGTCATATGAAAATGTAGAAACTGGCTATAAGTTTATACCGAATTTCTATGCCACATGTGATACCACAAATATAATTTATCTGGCCACATGTGAAAATTGCGATGTATATTATGTGGGTATGACAACACGTAGGCTCAGAGATCGAGCCTACAACCACATATATGACATACGGAAAATGAATGTAAACAATGTTTTAGCCAGGCATTGTCAATCTTTTCCATCTCACACGTTCAAATTCAGGGTTTTGCAGATACTTTGTCCTAATAGAAGAGAAGGCAATGTAGTAGGCACCTTAGAACTTTATGAGTTGAAATGGATACTAATGCTCAGGGCGCACATAGAGCCAGGTTTAAATACAGCTCTTAATATTAGACCAGCGCTACTATAGAGATTATATCTTATAGATTAGATTAGATACTAACTATAACACTATGTTGACAGGCTGATGGTGTATAAAATAGGGGCTTGTAGATATATGTGTACCTCACATTATTTTTAATTGTTTTAATTTACATGACAGTGCCAATGACATAGCTATATAAATTTTTCCACACCATTCTCCTTTTATCCACCCTTCCTCTTCTTGTTCGTTGTTATTTTTATTTGATTGGTCTATTTATATTTGATTTTCAAATTGATTATATATATCGTATATATTTTTTAGGTATGTTCTGATGAAATTTGATATGTTGTATGGTATATACATCTATGCATTAATATAAATTAATATATATTAGTAATGTATTATGTAGTTTTAAGAAATACAAACACAATATATTATATTTATTTAAAATAAAATAAATATTTAGATTTTCTTAGATAGGAAGAAATATACACTAATGTTCATTGAACTATTTATATAGGTATGATTTTTTGATAAATTGAAGGAGTGCACTGTGTACATCTATACATTTAATATGCTTTTAGATTATCCTATTGTAGTAGTGGTAAGCCTTAAAAAAAGTTGTACTAGTTTCTAAGCGTAATTTTCAGATGAGCTACGGCTTTAAGTACAAATGCAATTAAGTGTTTTCTAATTGTTTAATTATTTCTAGCCGCCAAAAATGCGGTTAATTAGGGTGTATGCTACACTATATAAGATAAATATTTATTTTTAAAATTTGTAACCTGATGAAGCGCACTTGTTAGGTGCATGAAAGCACTTGTTTTATTCTAAAAATAAAATCCTTTGCTGCTTATTCATCGTGGAGGCTTCAGTGATTTGTTGAATAAGGAAACTAAGATATTCCAAACAATCCCAGTCCTGTTTAGTGAAATTCCTTACCGAGCCTGGGGATTTACCCCTATTGGATTCGAGACTGTCCCGTATGTCCAATCCACAAATCTGTTCAAAGAATAAAAGACCAGGAGGTAGGGGTGGGTTGAAGGTGCTCAATGCCTTGTATTCATTGTTCACTCTGGGTTGGTCCTTGAAAAGTAGTGCCAAATTAATCCTGCGTACAAATGATTTTAAATCAATAATAGTTCCTGCTACACTGGCCCTACGGTCAGGGATAAAGGTTAATCCCTTGGATAACAAATCAGTTACTTTAACGTCGACATCCATAGATGAATAATTAAAAATCTTGAAATCCTGGCTGCTGTTAAATACTAAATGAAAATTGTCATGTAACTGGACTAAAGAGTCACTGGTTAAGGTTTCAATTCATGTGGAGCTACTCTGTTCCCTTTCAGGTTCTTCCCTTGGATAATATTCCCATTGGAAGTCAAATTCATTTGTTGTGGACCCTTCCTGTGAAAATTTAAGGAATTGTTGTTAGAACTTGAAGCATGGTAATCAGAAGCTCGGTTGAAGTTGGCAGAATTGTAGGTAGATTGGCCAGTGTTATTACCAAAATTGCTTTGGTTGGTGTTGTTCTTCCTATTGTTGTTTCTCAAACACCCATTCCAGCTAGTACTGTTGTTAACCTGATTCTGACCACTAGTCATAGGAGCTACCTCTGCATAGGTATATGCAGGGGAGCTGGGTCCTGGGTTAACAACATGTTGTCCATCTCGAAACTGACCATCCTCACAGTTGCCATTAGCAGGGGGTTGATTCGTGGGGCTCACTCATACCTGTGAGGGTGGTGGTTTAGGGTAAGCAACACCATTGTTGTAATCATTACTATCATGGCTTAACTTCTTAGTGGCTTTCATCTTGGCTATCTGGCCATTAATACTAGTAAAGATTGGCTCATACTCATACTAATAGCAAATAAAGCCAGTGTCCTTAGTGATAGCTACATCAAGTAAGCCAATCTCATCATTCAATCTTTCTATCAATAGCGAATAATGTTTGATAAACATTTCTATGAGTTCACGCCCTTGTCTATCAAACAAGCACAACAAGTCCTTATGGAAAGGGAAATCACTAATCAAACCAGTGGGAAAATGCCAGGACCTCAACCCCTTTGGTACTTGGTGTCTGCTTAAACATTCCCGAAAATAAGCCACCTCCAATTGCAGATTTTTCAACTTGAAAGCTTTAACATCAAAAAGTTTCAAGTTTTCAACAATGTTAGTTTTACTGCTTCAGTTGAATTACTGGGATCAAGTAAACTGTCTTTACTTAATAGTACCGGCTCATCAAGCCAGTGTTTCACTCCACCAAAAACAGCACTTGTTAGATTCCCATACAAGTTAACTAAACCCGCTGGGTTAGCATTGTTCATTTGTGCTGTATTGACTATGTTCGTTTGGACTGCATTAACATTGTTCGTTTGTGCTGCATTAGTCTCTGTAGCAATAAAAGAATCAACAATACCTGTATCCATCCGAACCAAGTTGCCTGTTGACGTCTGGTTAATCCCCATTCTGGGTTGTAAAGGCAGTTCCAAGTTAAAAGTGTGCACGCCATTCGAGTCATTCATGTTCTGTAAGCCCTGTGAGCCCTGTACATCCGAAACATGGCTAACGGAGCCATAGCCGTTAACTACACTAACAGTATTCTCCCAGTGATCCTCTTGGTGAGGTACTTCTGTGGTCTTTCCAGCTGTTGCAGGTGTCTTGTAAGGTACATCCCAAATGGGGCGCTGTACTCTATGATGGGTCTGATGAGTGATGAGTAGAGGGGCACAATGACCTCTTTTGATCTGGATGCGAACCCTTTTGTGATTAGGTGGGCCACGTAGAATGATTTTCTATCTACTTTGGCAATGTGATTATCAAAGGAGAGATTACTATCTACTTGGGTCCACAGATCCCTTATTATGTTTTATGTATTTAGGGGGCTACCACCTATGTGGTAGTTTGTAGGTACTTTGTTATTTCCAAAGGGAATAACTATGCACTTTTTGGCATTTAGCTTGAGGCCATGATTTTGACACCAGGTATCTGTCTCAGTGAGACCCTTTTGAAGGATGTCTGTGTCAGCCGGTGAGTCAATTATAGCCCCTAGTTTGCAGTCATCTGTGAACTTGGTCATCCATAGTCCTCCTGTGCTTGTCTGTACCTCTGAGAAGTATGTGCTGAACAGGAGGGGTCCTAGGACTGAGCCCTGGGGAATGCCACTTGTAACTGGTTTAGAGTTGGACCTAGCTCCCGCAACTCTCACCATGTGGGTTCTGTCTGTGAGTCAATTGGCAACCCATCCTGTGACTTAGGGGTTTATGTTCAGGCTGGTGAGCTTGTCTATAATACCAGAATGGGGAATGGTGTCGAAGGCCTTTGCGAGGTCTAGGTAGGCTGTGTGTACCACCTTTCCCTCATCTATTACCTTGGTAACTGTCTCAAAGAAGTCCACCAGGTTTAGGAGGCATGATCTGCCCTTAACATAGCGGAACTGGGTAGGGTCCAGTGTTTGGAGGTTCCCAATGTCTCTGTTAATGAGTTCCATGATGATGCGCTCCATAGCCTTGCTGACCAGGCTAGTCAGGCTTATAGGGTGATAGTTCCCGGGGTCTGTTGTAGCTCCACCTTTGTGGAATGGAATAACCGTTGCTGTGCACCACTCTATGGGTACGTAGCCTGTGGAGAGGCTGAGTTTGAACAGTGTGTTTAGGTGAGGGGTTAGGTCGTCTTTGAGCTCATGTAGGACGCAGCCTGGGACACCGTCTGGTCCCATTGATGCTGTGTTTTTGGCTTTGGAGAGGGCTATTTTAACCTGAGTGCCTGTGCTTTCAGGGGCTCTACATTCTTCTGGTGTGGTTATGGGCCCTTTTGGGGGTGAGAGCGGGGTGACGTTTGCACTGAACCTGTCTGCCAGGATGTTGGCAATATCGGTTGGGTCAGTGTATTTTGTGCCATTCTGCACTAACTCCGAACAGATCTGAGCATTTCCAATTAGATTCTTGACATAGCTAAAGAATGTCTTGTGGTTATCTTTGGAGTCCTTGGCAAGTTTTCTTTCAAAGCTCGCCTTGGACGATTTTATGAGGGATCGTAGTTTCTTGCTGATACTGATCAGGGATGTCTTCTCTTCTTGGGATTTTACTCTTTTTTGTACTAGTTTCCTCCTTCTATTGTATAGCTTGTTTATGGCAGGGGTCCACCAGACTGGTTTCCTTTTCTTGGAGGAGTGAGTCTTGGTTTTGCTTGGGATAGCACGATCCATGCATTCCTGTAGGTGCCCGTAGAATGCATTAGAAAAGGATTTTGCAGCTTGGACAGTGTTATCCTTTAGCATGGGGGCTTTGAAACTTTCCACTTCCATCTTAAGTAACGTGAAGTTTGCTTTTGAAAAGTTTTTCATGGTGGTTTCCTTGTCTAGGGGTGGGGGCGGAATGTGGATATTCAAAGTGATTTGTTTATGGTCAGATCGAACCCACATGGGATTGACTTCCAGTGTGGAACACTGGTCACCCATGTTGGTGATGACCAGGTCCGATATGTTGTCACCTCTGGTGGGAGTGTTGACCAGTTGTTCCAGGGTGTTTGAGTTTATAAATTCTAGGAAATGTTGTGCAAAGGAGTTAGTACTTGAGTAGTTCTCCCAGTTAATGTTTGGGTAGTTGAAATAACCCAATATTAGGCTGTTTGTGGAATGGGGATCCTGGGACATGGTGGGTGATCTGTAGCAAGCTACAATTTGAATTGCAGTTTTGCCCATTGTTAGTTGCATGTGGATAATCTCTGAAGTATCGTGCTGTGCCACTAACCTGGAGGTGTGGGTATCATTGATGAATATGGATACTCATCCACCTTTTGTATTTCGATCCGGGTTCTGTGGCCAAAATGTATGGTATGAGTTGTAGCCTGGTAGTGCTGGGATGCTCTCTGGTGCCTTAAACCAGGCTTCTGTTACTGCACATATGTCGATTTTCTCCATACTGTGGAATGCCTCGAGTGCGTGCATTTTCAGGTTTAGACTTCTGGCATTGAGTAGTATTACCCTCAGATTTTTGTTACTTGTGCTATTTACGGTGGTGGGTTTGTCTTTTGAGCCTTGCCTAAAAAAAGGCACTATGGGGGTGGCAAGAGCCTTGGCCAGTATTTCGAAAGCCTAGGGGTGACAGGTGCAAGCCGTCTCTAGCAAAGCAGCGTGGCTTGTTGAGCATGTCATCCCAGGCAGACAGACACTGGATCCGCTTTTAATGACACCAGAAACTTAGACAATTGTTGACATTGATATTTTTTTCTTTATACCGTGATACCTTTATTGGTGAGGGCAGGATACTACTCAGGGTCAGGGTCATACCGGCCTGGGCTACGTGATCAGAGAGGTCTTCCATGTCTCGTTATATGTAGTCCAGGAAGGTATGGCTAAGGTCATTCACACCAACATGGACAATGGTAGAGTTGTATTTGTACTTGTTCCGGAGTGACCTGAGTGCTTGTGTTATGTGGTGGATCCTGGCACCCGACATGCAGCTAACAGTAACCTTCTCCTTATTCAGCCTAGTGAGTGGGATGTCAGTGTGCCTGACTATGGCATCACCTATTACTAGTATGTTGGGTATGTTATTTTGTCTTGAGGGCTGTGATTGCATGGCACACTGGTTTTATGAAGTATGTGTTTCATGGTTTGTGTTGGGGGGGTGGAGGTTGCTTGGATGTCTGCTTTGGAGGGCTCTGTTGCTTTTGCAGATTTTTATTTTTTCTTGTATTTACGTGTGTTTTTTGCCAGTGCTGGTTTAATGGGTCTATGTGAGACTGTTGGTGTGATGCCAGTATTTCCCTTCTCCTCTTGACTGTCTGATCCAGTCTTGGGTTGAGAGAGTTTAGCCTCCAGTTTGGTTGTATAATTGCATCTCTCGCATGTATTAGTGTTTGGTAGTAGGAGGAGAGGGTTATCTGTGTACATGAGGCAGTTGTAACATTGCTTCAAAATGCCCAGATTCACCAGGTGGACTGGAGACTACACCTGAAACTGCCCTTTGGACATGCCTGGATAGGTACAGTAAACTGTTTTACTGAATGGCTGGTAAGGTCGAATAGATAACCTTGTCCTTCTGTAGTGCTAGGGTTTATAAGTGCTTGCTATGAGTTTTGAGCAAGTGCCGGGCAGAGAATGAATGGCTTGAGTGCTTAAGTTGAAAGTTTGCCTAGTTCCAAGGGAAAAATTGAAGAGGAGACTTTGTGGAGCCGGGAATAGTTATACCCTAGCTAACCGGCGCACAAAACCGGACAAATGCAGTTTTTATAGTAGTGAAATGAAAGAGATAGAAATTATTCCAAAATGGCCAATAAACTACTACTTTCTGGGCTAAAACAACTCCTCCAGGGACAGATAGGCTGCTCAAAGCTCCCCTCTCCCACAGGTGAACAGAGAAACTTCCTTCTATCCAAGTAAGGTGTGGGCAAACACAGACATTTGTAACACAGCCCTGAATTCAGCAGTAACCTGAAAACTGGACTATACTAGCTTAAAAAGGTGGGAAACAAGTATATATATGTTTTTTCAGAAAATAAAGCAGATACAATAAAAAAAACACTTTAAATGCGCATAGAAAGATACTTATTGTTAGATATCTCAGTTCAGAGTTGTAGTCAATGCCCCTAGTGATAAAGTAGGAAGAAACACAAATACGGTAAAAGCAGATGAATAAAGTGCAATTTTTATATATATAAAACAATAGAAAACAAACAATCTGATTTAAACAAGTTACCCAATTAACCAGAAAAAACTCAAAACTGAGCCCTGTTCCAGCAGTCTTCAATCAGACAAGTTCTAACTGCACATTCCCACTACTAGGGTGCAGGAGGACCTTCTCCAAAAAAGATGGCCTGAATCAGTGCTCAAGTTACACAAACAAAGCTAGATTCAGCAGGCCTGAATCTGGTCCTATACTACAGCAACAAGGCGCACCAATTTCAGAAAGAAACAGTTCGAATAAGCAGGCACAATAAGCTTATGACCAGAAATTCCCAGTTCAGAAGGGCAGAATCCAGCCTCTCCTCCCACAAGAGTGCAAACCACAAACCTTCTTAATGTAGAATAACTGGCCTGAAGCCCAAGTGCTTAAAACATAACTAATACACTTTTAGAATAGCAGACCCTGAGCTTTCAATCAGCAATTCCCAGCATAGAAGGATGTAAGCTACCTGTCCTGCCACAACAGTGCAGACCACAAATCTTCTTAATGTAAAACAACCAGTATGATGCCCAAGTGCTTAAACCAAAAGACTTAGAATAACAGTTACAATTTAATCAGGCTACTACCAAACAGCAATAAGTGCAGCAGAATAAATACAATTGAGTACTTTTAAGAAGAGGCAAAAGCAAAATAAAGTAGGAGGAAACATAAATGCAGTAAAGTGCAAGGAGAGAGGAAAGAAGAACCTAAGTGGGTTGGCCTTCTGAAATTTTCTCTCTGTATTATGCAGAGTGAACACTAGACTCAGAATATGATCTCACTGTAATTGGTTAAGTGAGAAAATGAGATGGACTCAGGAGGAGTATTCAAATACAGACTTGCAGGAGGGGTGGGCAGTTCCAGAGCCACTAACACTAACACTAAAACAAGAACCGGGATGGTGGGTGGGGACAAACAAGAAGAAGAATAAGTACAGTTGTACAGATTACAGAGATATTAAATCAAAATGCAAACAAAAAAATGAGAATAAACACTTATCTTTTCTCAATATCACAGCTAGCAGTAGGTCAGTCTCTCTGCAGCTGCCTGAGCAACAGGAATATCTGATTTAAAACACAGGACAGAAACCAAACAATACAGATGCAGGAATACTTTGGTTCTGAATGTATGCATTCAACCACATTCACTGTTTTTATAGTTTTTATAGTATTTATATTTCTTGTTTTTATACACTTTCCTAGTACTTTTATAAGTATTTTTATACACATTTTTAAACATTTGTATGCATTATGTGTGTGGCAATCACTTTTTCCTAGGTTGATAATTGATGTATTGATATGGATCCACATTTATTTGATGAGTGCACTTTAATGCCTAATGGATTTATTTAGTCATGAGTTTGTGTCACTTATTTAAGGGTCAAAGATTTTTCCTTTTTTGCCCAAAGAAGTTTTACTCAATGCAATAAAATGAAAGCGCTAACTTTAATAAATTATTTTCCTGGTGGATTAAGTTCGAGCCTGCAATGTTTATTTAGATTCATTTGGTTTCATTCTTTTGCTTGATTTGTTTTAATGTCTCTGAGCCCTAATAATGACTGGACGTGCCTGTTGACCACATAAAATAATAAGTCATAGCTTCTTCCAGCAGAGTAACATGAAAGCACAACTGTGCCTTCAGTTTGAATTTCTTCACCTACATAAGCAGCAAATTTTGCACACCTTGCCAAATCAAGCCTTAAACCTTTACATACCCTAGCAAATGTTTCTGCTGACATACCATTGCACTTGGAACCTGTATCAACTTTGAGCTGTACAGATTTGCCATTTATTCGAACAGTACAAAATACTTCATTCTTTGTTCTTAAATCTACTACATTGTCTGTTTCATGAAGCACTAACACACCATCAACATAAAGAGTAGACTTGCCACAGTCAAACTGATCAACTCGTTTTTTTTAAATGTTCCCTTTTAATAAAAGAATGTGGGCCTTTTGATTTACAAAACATTTTGAAATTATTCCATTTATTGCATTTGTGGCATTGTTGACCAAAAGCTAAATATTTCTCCCTTTTAGATTCATGACTTCCACCACAATTACGACAGTTGGCAATGAAAGTGGGTGGGGGCCCATGCTTTGAGTTTGCTGACTCACTCTTATGCTTCACTGAGACTGTGCAAAGTCTGGAATGTGCTAGAAAGTTCAGGGGTTTACTAGTGAGTGGTCCAGGGGTTACAGATGTTGCCAAGTGTTTGGGCCTGTTTCTGTTAATAACGTGCTGCATACTATCAACATGAGATTTATCACTGTGCTTTTAGAGCTGCTCTCATTTGTAAATATATGTGTGTGCTTTTCTGTGAGCTGTTATATCTGACAAATCTCAATCACCTTATTCAAAGTTAAATCACCATCACGAAACAAAATCTTTCTCACAGCATCATCTTTTATTTCACACACGTCTGTCTTTTATCAACTCATCCCTTAAGACACCAAGTCTGCATGTTTTAGCCTTATTTCTCAGGTCAGTTATATATGCTGCAAACGTTTCACCAGGCTTTTGATCCCTTGTGTAAAATAAGTGCCTTTCCATAGTAACATTTGTCTGGGGGTTACACATTTCTTAAATTTACATTTTAAGCACACTGGGTCCTCCCTTGACTCAGCCGGTACAACAATATGACAGTTTTCCCCTCTCCAGTATAGACAGCAGATGCATACACAAATGAGCGTTCCCTTTCTATGGCTTCTGACCCAGTTAAATTAAGCCAAATAAATGCCATTGTATGGTCATCTTTATCAGAAAATGCAGCCTGTATGAAAATGTTGTACTCTTGCTCAAACATTCTCCAGTTCTTAGCAATATTACTGTCAAACACAAGTGCAATGGGCTCCCAAAATCCATCTGCCACGCCAACAAAGTATACACAAACACACTGAAAATATGGCCCTTGTAATTACATGCGAACAAGCAGTTCTGTGAGCTTGCAGCAACATTCAAATTCACAATGAACTCTTTGAGATACTTTACTTTGCAAAATATGCTCTAAAATGGCTGTACTTTATGAAATATGCCTTGTAAAGTTTGCACTTTGTGAAGTAGGTTTACTGTAACACTGTGCAAACATGCAAACACTTTACATACTTCTGATAACTTGGATATCTTTGCTTAATATGAAAAATACACATTCTTTGCAAATATACAGTTGTTTCCCATTATTTTACATTTTTATGCAATTTGAACTTTATTTCAAACATTTTCCGTAGTAATTTGAATATTTTTATCAATATCGTGCATATCGGTTTATGTGAATATTATTTAGAGCATTCTGTATGCCTTGTTTCATATTATGTGAAAAAAAATAGTGCTGAGCAAGTTTTAATACCTGAAATTCTTTTCTGACATGTTTTTCGAAGTATGCACATTTTAGGATGATCCACTCTTGTATATTCCACCAGTGTCTAAACATGTGTTTTAAATCATTTTAGCCAAGCCATTTCTGTCCTCATGCCCCTTCAGTATGCTTTACTGACTCCATGTCCTTTTAGATATGCCACTTCTGGCACCATGTCCTTTAGACATGCCACTTTTGACACCATGTCACCCGCTCGTCTCTAATACATATAACAAGAAGGCTTGGGGTTTCGTTCAGATGCTTTAATACATACCAACAAATCAGGATGTAAAAGAACAGCAACACCAACAGCCTGGTAGTAGAAAGCTGAAACAATTTCACAGATTACTCGGCTCGAACAAAAAAATGTTTATTTCATGTAAAAACCACCAAAAAAATCACTGTTTTTTTTTTTTTTCAGGATGGATATCAGCATCATTAAATATGAACAAACTAGTTAACAAACAGAGCTTACATACATACATGCTTAGATCTCAACAGCTAGCTACAAAATGGTAGTCAGGCTCGCACGTGCTCAGTATTTTTACACTTGTGCAAGCCCTTGGATAGCTTCTTAAAGGTATATACTCACATATTGATCTACAGTTAGGATAGGAAGGCATGAGATAAAAATGATGATGTATAACCAATCAACATGAAAGTCCCTATGAATAGATGGTATTTCTGTGGAAGTTTGGGTGCTAGGAGGGAAAAAACTGATAATGATCTGGAAGGTTTTGTTTAACAGTATTTTAAGAAGAGAAGAAGCACCAACTTCCTGGAAGAAAGTGATGGTGGCTGTGATACCTAAAGAGGGTAAAGACCCATCAGATCCAGGTTCTTACAGACCCATTTTAATCCTAAACCATGATTATAAAGTATTTATGTCTATACTGGCTAAAAGAATAACAAAGATGATGTCAAAATTGATAGACATGGATTAATATGGTTTTGTGGAGTTGAGGCAAACATTTAACAACATTAACAGAACACTGAAGACCTGAGAGAAGCTGAATGTAAGAAAATATCATTGTTGGTGGGGCTTGATGCAGAGAAAGCATTTGGCAGAATAAGCTGGGAGTTTATGAGGAGGGCAATGGAAGCATTTGCACTCCCTGATAAAATTATAAGGTTGATTAGGAGGATATTTGAGGGATCAGAGGCAAAAATTAAAATGGGTGGGGTCCTCTGATAATTTCTGTTTGAGCAGAGGAACCAGGCAGGGGTGTCCTCTTTCCCCTTTGTTATTTGCATTATGTTTAGAATCACTGGCAAAGAAAATAAGAGACTTAGAAATTCAAGGATATAATTGGTATGGTAGATAAGAAAAGCTGGCTCTATTTGCAGATAATATTATTTTATCCCTGATAAAACCAGAAAAGGACATTCTAGTGTTGTAGAACATTTTGAGGCAGTTTCAAATCCTTTTGGGATACAAAATGAATGAAGTTAAAACAAAGGTAATAGCTGTAAATTATATACCCACATATGAATTGGTTCAGCAATATCCATATTTATGGGGACATGATAAAGTTAAGTACTTAGGAGTATGGATTAAAAAGGATTCTGGTGTGGCAGATAAGGATATGTGGAAGAGACTTAATAAAAGATAATACAAATACTGAGAAATTGGAAGCTCTGTTATATAGATATGGATAGCAGATACCAGCAGTTAAAATGTTTTAGTCTCTTTTAGCTTTATACACAGGTCAAGCATATTTTTATCAACCAGAGGAGAACATGTGGAGCGCAATTATTAAAGAGCTGAAAGATTTTATCTGGGAGAGAGGGGGGAAGACAGCAAGAATCACGTGGGCTAAGCTGATTTTTCCAGTTGAACAAGGTGGTTTGGGATTAACCAATTAAATGTTGCATTTCTGAGCTATAGGCTGCTATACATGGCATAAGCAGAAACCTATAATTCAAAGTGGAAAGGAATGATGCTGAAATGGGGGGAACTCAAGAAACAAGGAGAGACTGTGATTTTGGATGCAGATCCTTAAGGAGCATAACAATAACCATGCAGAATATTATATTTATAAAGTAGCAGAAAGTATTCTAATGACTAAGCCAACATGGGAATGGAAAAAGGACATTCTGCCAATAGGGATTACTACAACTAGGGATACAGACAATAAGCAACAGGAGGCTGGAAATTATTGGAGAAAAATGGTATAAAAATCAAGGTATTGGGAACAAATAATTAGAAAGGGAAAGATAGTAGAATGGGAAGAGTCCAATAATTTATTTGGACTGCAGGACAGAGATGACCTTCCCTATCAAGGATTGATATCAGAGTATAGGCAAAGAGAAAGAAGTAGGGGGATTCTAAGTGAAGGACCAGCACTGGTAGAGGTTTTAGTAGAATCTAGAACAGAAGCTGCTATTAAAAAAGGAATAATTAGGAGAGCATACAAAATATTGCATGATAAGTATAAGAGTCAATCAAAGGAGGTTAAAAAGGATTGGGAAGAGAGATTGAATAAGCAATTCACAAAGAAACAATGGGATGATATATGTATGTCTCTGAAATATGCAACAAAATCTAGGAGATTTATGATCTTTGCTTCTAGGTGTTTACATAGGTATTTTTATATCCTAAATAGACTTCAAAGAATTTTTTCTCATGTAAACAGTAAATGTTGGAGGTGTGTTGAGAAAGAAAGTAGTAAGTGGGAACATATTTTCTGGGAGTGCAATGAGGTGGCAAACTTTAAGGATTCCCTGCAGACTGCTCTGTCAGAGATACTGGGTGAGCAAATTGGTGTAATTAAGGATTTTTTTTAAGCTATGATACAGAATTGGAATTGCTTTGATGAGTCTAATTATGGTGGCTGCCAAAAAAAAAATTACTAAAAAATGAAAATCAAAGTCTAAACCAACTTTACTAGAAGTAGTGAACATAGTAACAGACATAAAACAACTGGAATTGAGATCTTTAGAAAAGGGTCGGAGCAAATTAGATAAGAAAAATGAGAATTGTGGGAACAATACATGCAGAGGAGGGACGAGGTTTAAAAGAAGGCAGAATTCGAATGAACTATGTAATGTTTGACTGACAATGACTGAATAGATTATATGTGATGTATAATGTTTGCAGCTACAATTATGTCAACATGATTTGTGATGTATAAATTTTGCAACTAAAGTTATGTCAGTACTGTTTGTTATCATTTATATAAGTGTATGATTGCCTATGTCATACATAATAATTTAATAAAGATGTTTTTTGTTTAAAAAAGGAATGTAAATGGCAAACTGAACTTACTGCTCTTAATACATGTGGTTTTAATGCACACATTAATTTTAAATGTATTTTGAAGAAACAAAGATTGAGAAAGAAATTATTTTTATATACATATTTATACATATATTTAGGTATAGGACAACAATAATACTCCTCTACCAACCTGCAGCAAAATACAGCTAATGGCCACCAAGGTGATAGGTTTATTAATTGTCTCTTTCTTGTGATGTCACAAATTTTAAATATTTATTAAGTTTGTTTGATTGCTTTGCCAGTGTCTGATGAAGTCACTTTGATGAAAGCAGTCACTCTGGAAAATAAAGTTTCTGTTTTTATTCTTTATGAACAGCTTGCTTTGAGCCTTCTTTAGTGTTGACTGGGATTTTATTTTTGTTTTATTTTTTTCAGTAATTGCATTCAGAGTTGGTGTCCTGTATATTTTAGATGGCTTTTTTATAGTTTGTTATTACGAAGCATATCCACACAGTTAAACCACAAGAACCATTTAGTTGTTTATCTGTGCCAGTCTTTTCCTTCCAGACCTCCCATATTAACTATTTCATACATTACATCTACAACATCTTGGCTATTGCGGCTTATTTTTTTAATTTTATGCTCTGGTGACAGCTTTCTTGGTGATAATCAAAAACTGAAATATGACCTTCTTTTTGTTTAGGAATAGAGAATATCTGTCTTCAAAATTCAGTTAAGCAAAGCACTATGGATAGTTTTTTTTTGTTGCAAAAACAGTTTTGCTATGGTAGGCTGAACCTATGTTTTACAGTCCAGATGGGTTCCCGTGTTCCCTTCTCATACTCCCTTCATCTATAACAATAACTCATTGCTTGCAGAAACATATGTTGTAGGTGCAGTGGTGTGTAAAAGTCTCTATGGAGACACTTATGCAAGTATTTTCATTTCCCAGATTTTGTGGTATAGCTTGCCAAAAAAGAAAACTGTTCTTTGTATCATCTCCAAAACCTTTATTACAGCCGCTGTTTTTTAAATCTCTTAAACAGCTGATGGCTTAACGCAGTCTTTTAATAGTTTATTTGATTCATAGATTCATGGATATTCAAGGCCACTGAATCTCATGACCTTTCTTGCCCTGCCATTACCCTCCCACAGATCACACCTTCTTTTTCTAGCAGGTCCACACCGATCAATCTTGGAGTAAAATTGTGGGTACTCATCCACTCATGTAGTTTATATTTATAGGAAGATAGTGAGCACACTGCTTAACATGCAGAGAGGAATGTTATTTCAGAGGTTTGGGAGGTGCTGGATTATAAACTTGTAACTACACTGTGTTTTATCTGTTGGTGAAGATGTAGGTCCATGGTTCCAGGATTGTTGGATATATTGGACTTGCAGAAATACAGGAGAACCAGAACAATTGGGTCTCTAATGGTATGGAATGCAAGATAGGGATCTCCTCTAAAAAGTCTATAAGATAATGAATAAAGGGATAGAGCTGTCAGGTGCTCTTGGTAGCTCAGGGACTTCGCCTGTAATCTTTTTGGCTAGGAACTTTTGAGGTCTTTCTAATTGTTTCATATGTTTAATGAGATACATCCCACAGTGGGTAGTTACACTTTATAACTGGCCTGATCAATGCTGAATGTGAGGGAGTGATTACCTGTTTATACCTTAATGATATTCTGTTGGCAATTAGCTGGGCTAAATAAAATGACTTCTGTTATATAACCATTGTCACATGATGGTCAAAAGAGAGAGAGAGAGAGAGAGAGAGTCAACCCAAGTATCTAAGTTCCTATCTGCATTTTCATTTGCTAGTAGTGTGCTTCTAGACAATATGATGAGGGAAGGATTTGGATACTAAAATGATGATACTACACTTTTTTAGCATTTAGTCTGAGCCCATCTTAATACACCAAGAGTATACTAGATTATGTCCCTTCTAGAAGATTTGGGTATCATAGTGTGACTTAACAACAACCCCCAGTTTGCAATTGTCTGCAAACTTTACTAGCCAGAGGACACAATAAAATCCACAAATCACATAAAGAAACGAAAAAGGAAGCTCAGCAGAAGCAAAAACCAATTACACAACCTATAACTGTGAGTGCTTTCATCCACTTTATTAGCATGAACTTCTTCAGACAAATTAAAATGCTCTGTCTCCTCCTTTTTATAATTGAAAACAATCACATGACTTAAACAGTTAAATAAGTAGTACCTTACTAAAATCAATATAAACTCACAAATTAAAATATTTACATTATTCTCCTAAAATATGTTACATTTATTATTACATTTGTTAAATCAGTCCTAACTAATGAAGGTAAAATGTAAATGTATGTATACATTTAATGAAAATAATAAAATTATAGGTTTATTTCATCTTGTGATACTTTTTAGTTTAAGTAAACAGGCTATGGAGCACTGGTCATTCAGCCCTGGGAAACAATAAGCATTTAAATAGAGCTGCCACCATAGTTCTTGTTTTTCTAATAGAAGACCAACATTAGCCCCTCTTTCATTTATTTTCACCTTGTCTATAACTCTAAATTTGAATGTATGCCCGGGGTTCTCATGCATATGTTTGGCTTGTGCATTGTTGTCTTTTTCCTTCCTTATGCTATATAGGTGCTCATACACTCTTTCCCTCAATTTGCGTTCCGTTTTACCTATATAGAGACCATCCTAATCATTACATATATCACAACAGACAACATCCATTGAATTACAGTTGTTTTTCCCATTAATTTTAAGGGTCTGTTGTTAATCCTATAGCTGACTCCTATGTCCATATACTTGCAATATGGACATGCTTCACATCTGAACATTCCTATTGTTTTTTGTTGTATTCTTGTTCCCTTTTCCAATATAGTTTTTAAATTTAATCCTTTTCTATAAATTATTCTTGGTGTTAGTCCACGTTTATTTCTACATTCTGTATTTTCCAAGAGCGTCACCTAATTTTTCCTCAAAATTCTAGCAATTAATCCAGCTTCATTATTGAAAGTAGTTATGAAGTTCATTTCATATTTTTCTCCTTTCTATTAGTAGTTAGGGCTTGTGAGCTATTTATAATACCAGAAATTACAGTACTCAAGTAAAAGTAAAAATGCCCGTTTTGTCTCTTAATTATAACTTCATCTATTAATTCTTCCAGGAGAGGTTTAGGGTACCCTCTTTTAAGGAACATGTTCTTAAAATTTTTGCATTCAGCTTGAAAATGTCGAGAGTGTTCATCCTAGCAGCTCTAACTAGCTGCCCTTTCACTACAGATTTCTTCTGATACATAGGGTGTCCACTTGAAAAGTGCAGAAATGAATTTGACTAGGTCTCCTTTCTATAAATGTTTGATAGATAGCATAAATTCAATGAATCTTTTGTCAGTTCTCCATCCAAATAGGCTATTTTTGTGTTGTTAAAAGTATAAGTAAATTCCAAAAACTGTCTACTTTGGTTCATTACTTCCACTATTCTTTCTGCCTTTTCCATGTCCTCCTTAATTATAATAAAAATATTGTCCAATTAACGTATGTAGTATTTTATATTTTCCATAATTCTTCTGTTACTAAATATAAACTTGTTCTCCCAGTAGGTCATAACAGCAGTGTCAAAACTGGCTCCACAAGGGGAGCCCATAGCTACTCCATTTCCTTCTTCTTCCCATCCCAGTGGATACCAAGGTAAATGTAGGCCTAGGTATACTAGGTACCTTGGTACCTATGGCTGGTATGTGTAGGCCTAGGTATACTAGCCACAGGTACCTCCCAAACCACAACTGGGGATACTCTCACAGGCATCAGCATCCAGCGTATTTCACCAGGTCCTGGATGCCATGTCAGCACATGCCAGTGAGCAAGTATATTTCCTCAACACACGTGAGGTGTTGACCCACAATATGTATCTCTTCCACCAAATAGCTAACTACCCTGGGGTAGTGGGTGCTATAGACTGCATGCACTTATGCATCAATGCACTACTTGGTGAGCAGGGTAGGGCCTACATCAACTGCAGGGGCATCCCCTTCATCAACTGTCAGGTTGTATGTGATGCCCTGGGCATTATACTGAATGTGTGTGCCGGCTGCACTGGAAGCTGTGATGATTCACAAATATGGCTACTTATGCAGCTGTACCACAGATTTGCCAATGTGGACATCCCCTATGGTCACCTAGTGGGGGATGCTGGGTACCCACTGAAGTCGTGGCTGATGACACTCATCAGAAATGCACACACACCTGAACAACACCATAATGAGGCACATGCAGAGGCTAGACATATAATAAAGTGTGTGTTTGGGATGCTCAGGTCACATTTCCGGTGTCTGGACACATCCGGTGGAGCCCTGCAGTATTCACCAGCTACATGTACCCAGATTGTAATGGTATGTGCTATGCTACACAATATGATCCTGTGGAAACAGCTGCAGCAGGAACAGCATGGGCCAGGGCCACACAGCCCCCCACCAATGCCAAGGCCTGTACAGGCTCAGAGTGGCTTGGAGGAGGAACAACCTGAGCCTGCCTCAGTAGGCAGAAGGGGGCGTGCCCAGTATGCCCTGGCCTTGGCAAAGAGGCATCACATAGCATATGCACTGACACAGTAGGAGCCCAGGGAATAAGACCTCTCTCTGACTCACAAAAACAGTAAAAGGGATGCCAAACATGACACTACCTGTGCCCAAACATGTATAGGGAGTGTACTATGTGTATCTGACAATAGCAGCCTTCCAGCACCATCCTCAAGTCTGGCACACCCTCAAGGTAAGTCAATCAACCTATCAATTGCCAAATGGAGAAGAATGTGTTTTTACCTGTAGCTATGGTATGGATGTGAACATGCAAGGAAATTGGGTGACCAGATGTCAAGGCAGCAGAGAGTAGACACCCATAGTGGCATCATGAGATCTGTAACACATACTGGAGTCAGCATAGTAGCCAGTACTACACAGGGTGACAAAACCCACTGCAGGAAATGGCCTGAGTGACATGGGTGTCCATAAGAGCCACACATGCCAGTCAGGAAAATTCACATACCCAACAACAGTCTGAGCCAGCAGGACAGGTGAAGACTAACACAAACAAATGCTGTGCTATGGCCTCTGAATGTGCCCTATGGGTAACCCCTTCCCCAGACCTACACAGACAGACCACAGCAGGCCAGGCAGTCGGATGTAAGTTGTAAAGACTATGAAGTCAGAAACTAATATGTAAGTAAACAAAGCTAGGATCTGTAGTACACTAGTAAGCCTCTAGCCAGCAGGATAGGTAAGACTACAGACTGAAATGGAGTACCTGACATACCAGTACAGTCCTAGGAAATGTGTACAAGTGTCAGGTGCATCCCCCCATCCAACATACACTTAGAGTAACAGTCAGGTGTGCCCCCCCACTCCTGTGTAGAACAGTAGAAACAGTCAGGTGCCCCCCCCCCCACTATGCAGAAATGTAGCAACAGTCAATGGCAAATGACCAATGGATACCCTGCAGACACAGCATGCTACCTGTCGGTGTACAACACAAAGGTCAGCACCGCAGTACAAACTACCTGGACGTGATCCATACATGCAACACAGATGGCCATACTGGGCATGGTCACACACTTAGAGGAATGAAGGCAATGTCAGTCAACAACATAAGAGGAATGAAGGCAATGTCAGTCAACAACATACTGAGAGGTCATACTGGGCATGCTCACACACATGAAGGCCATGTCTGCAAACACCATTGGACCAGACATATCTGGAAGTTGCAGTTCTCAGTGTGGACACATGTCAGTATGCACCACTCCTGCCTTGTGGATGTGAATACAGACAAATATGTAAGGACAACACACTATAATAAGCCACAGGTACACGGGCATAGTTGTGTGAAAGAGGGTGACTGTGACAAGGAGCCATGCGGGCCTGTCCCAAACAGCACACAGCCAAAGGGCCCCCAACACATGAGGTGCAGATGTTACCCACTGCAGATACTAGCCACCAGTACCTGTCAGCATGACAGACTATGTGGTGCACGTGCCAGCTGTGCAACAAGACTGTACAAGGAAGTAGCCATCTAGTAGCTGTATACATGCACCTGTGACATATGACCCCATGTGTCCGCATGTGGCATGTCAACCCTTACATGAATGGGGTATAGCCCATGCACACACTGCCTCCCCATAGCAGTAGTATGACAAGCCTGCTGAAGTCATCCAATGTGAATTACACCTTTGGGAGAGCTATAGCTCAGTAATATGCATGGTGCATCCCATAACTGCGTACTGCTGTAGTGACAGAGTAGTTAGGTAGTAGTACTAACCCCAGACCTGTCAATTGTGTGAGTGTGTGTTTCTATGCATGCCTGTCTGTCTCTGAATGTGTAGAGGGAAATGCTTGTTAGGCTACTCACACTCCGTACAATACAAATACTCTACTTTGGCAAGGCTGCTGATGTCACTCACCTAGAAGTACACCTCTGGGAAAATGATAGCACAGTAATTGCCGTAGCGCATTCTGCAACTGTGTACTGCTGTAGTGTGATAAACTAGTTAGGCAGGTGTTCGAACCCCAGACCTGGCAACTGTGTGTGTTTGTGTGTGTGTGTCTGACTGAGTAGAGAGCAATACTTTTTAGGCTACTCACACTTCGTACAATACAAATACTCTACTTTGGCAAGGCTGCTGATGTCACTCACCTAGAAGTACACCTCTGGGAAAGTGATAGCCCAGTAATTGCCATAGTGTGTTCTGTAACTGCTTACTGCTATAGTGTGATAAATTAGTTAGGTAGGTGTTCGAACCCCTGACCTGGCAACTGTGTGTGAATCTGTGTGTGTGTGTCTGACAGAGTAGAGAGCAATGCTTTTTAGGCTACTCACACTCCATACAATACAAATACTCTACTTTGGAAAGGCTGCTGATGTCACTCACCTAGTAATACACCTCTGGGAAAGTGATAGCCCAGTAATTGCCGTAGCATGTTCTGTAACTGTGTACTGCTGTAGTGTGATTTAGAATGGTGGTAGTGTTCCATCTCCATCCATGCCAATTCTGGATGTTTTGTGTATGTTTCAGTGTCTTTGTATGGGGCAATGCATTATAGGCTACTCACTCACAGTACATTACAAATGCCCTACATTGGTAGTCCTTCTGATGTCATTAATTGTGAAATACACCTTTGGGGAAGATGTACTTCAGTAATGTACGAAGCGCGTACTATAACTGCGTAGTGCTGTAGTGTAGTAAACTAGTTAGGTAGGGGTTTTACTCCCAGACATGACAGGTGTGTGTGTGTGTGTTTGTAACTCGTGTCCTGTGTAGAGGTGGTTGTGAGTGTGTGACACCTGTGGGCAACATAGAGGGGTTTTGCTAATTTCATTTATGGTGGCCCTACTATATATCACAATGTCAACCATACAGGGATAACAGATGTAAATAACTGAGAGGCTGAGGTGCAAAGCCATACCCATACATGTGACATCAAGGCCAGCCAATCACAGTTAGCAAGCAACCTCACTGTGCCTTCACATGTGACTCACAATGGACATACCATGCCTGACAACATGGATGACACTGACATCAGTAAATGCTGCTAGCATGCTATCAATGTAGGTGCAGGGTAAATCTGCTGACCAGTACCAGTCCTTGCCACAGGTGGGCAAGACTGGCACATCTGATGATAAGCTGTGTTCACAGCATGGGCCAGACACCCCGGGTACAGTTCCACATGTCACTGTGCATGCATGCATGTGGGAGGTGTGCACATCCTAGACACCATCCAAGTCATGGACTAGGGAACACATACATGGCAAGTGATGCACAGCATTGGCCACACACAATAGTCACCTAGGTGACTGGATGACGAATGCAATACCCACCTGTGTGGGCAATTGCAGAAGCTATAGGCCTGTGCCACAATGCAGACCATTGTCATGTGGCCTGATGCCAAGGTATACCCATCACCTACCCTTATATAGCCTGCTGGCACTGTTGGCCACCACACACCCATGCAGACATGCACCCATGCATGTCTGAACTGGCACCCTGTGTGTTCGTGTGTGTGTTGTATGGTGCGCATGTCCACATCCACATGCACTACTCCTCCCAGGGCACAGTGAAGCATGCCACCTGATGTCTGACACCCCCTCATACTCACTGCGCATACGACCTCTGTATGACCCGTGTGGTGCATGTGTTCCCTGCACATTGATGTGTTGTGGCAATCCCACTAATGACGAGTTGCACTGCCCTGCCAAGTATGTTAATGTGTGTGCGTCCCTGTGTGTGTGTGCCTGTGCTGACGCTGGCACCTGTTCATGCAGACAGGCATGTGTATGTCACCTACTGTATATCTACCATATCCCTGTTGCAGATGTCACTCACCATCACATAAATATTCTGAGTGCTCCCACCAGATAACCCATGTGGAGCATCCAATAACAGCATCGAACTGTGATAGCACTACATAGCTGTTGGGGGTTTGATACCCTGTGCTAGTAGGTGTTTGACACAAACATGCATCAGTTTTACCCTCCCACCCCTCCCTGACATGTATTCACCTCTGTCTGCCTCCCCCACTCCCTCTCTGGCAGATGTGGAGGCCCACACCTGCATTGCTTAGGCAGCAGCATGTGTATTTTAAGTGATGCTAATGATCAGCTGATGGCCTCTGCACGAATTGCAGCCCTTCCCTAGCCGATTGAATGTGGAACAGGTGGGGTAACATTCCTATAGCCAATTGCATGGAAATGCACTCCAATACCTGGGAACATCCTGGTGGTGTTGGCCCTTGTCTGTCACTGTGAGCAGGAGCTAGAACTGTCGTTTGGCAAACATCATTTCAGATGGGTTTGGGATTTAACTCTTACAACATACACTGTGGAAAGAGGGCAACAAACAGGAGGGGGATGTGCCTGGCCTGACTACAGACTGTAAGTGCTGCTATACTGCATATGGAGTAATGTTGGATTAACAGTGTTTGTCTGGATATGCCTGTTGTACATGTCTCAGTACCTGCCATATCAGTTCCATGTATATTAGGAATCCCCATCTGCAGGGTCATCTGCAGACTGGGCAGTGTTGTGCCTTTGGTTTCATGTGTTAGCCACGATGCATCTATCTGTGGAATGCAGAAGGTAGTGTGAGGATTGCAGTCTGTTGATGGTGAAGGCCGTGACAGTTACTGACTACATATCCCTCATTGGACATATGTTGCAACAAATCCCATTACAATGGTAGATTAATGAGGGTATCACAGCAACATGTCTATACTGGCCCTGTGTATGTGCTGTCAGCCACACCTCTGTCAACCTTTGTACATTTGTCGTGCATGAAGTGGTGCATATGTGCTGGACACTGTAAATAGTGTCATCATATCTGATAACAAGCCAGTGATATATCAGAGTGCTAAAATGTCATGTACAGTAGGGGTTGCATTTAATGCCATAACCTGGACATTCTGTGATGTTTGTACAGTACTGAGGTCTGTATAGTGATGGTGAACGTTGGCAGTGTTTGTATTGTTAATATGTACTATGGCCTGTGTACAGACTGTGGTAGATGTCATTGTTCTAGCTCCCCTTCTATCTGATGTTACATGTTGCCCCACTGTATGGTACCATTTTACCTTACATGTTTGTAGGGCCATACACACACATGTCCCATACCACAGACAGCCATCAGACCAGACTGTGTAGCAGCCCAGTATATGTAGGGTCATTCTGTGAGTGGCACATATGATGATGGTGTAGGATAGATAGTCCATATACGGTACTATTATGCTAGAGTACCATATGTGGCTGTGGCTGTGTTCACATTGGTTGTGGTTATGCACTGTCACACAGGTGTATCCTACCCTGTGCTCTGACATGGCTGTCGAGCCTGCTATATATATTATATGTACCATGATAACCTTAGGATGTCTGTCAGTAGCCAATGGAACACATGTTATGAGCAGATGCCACCTTCCACACACACCATGTCTGTGACAACAATCCCAATGACAGTAGCAAATGTCTATTAATATACCAGCTATACATACCAGACATCTCTTTGCACTAAGACATTGGGACTATAGGGGCTGGGGTAGGGCTACACTCCATGTCCAGGACATATGGTGGGACTATATGGACATGTACTTATCCAGATAGCCATATATTTATCTGAGTACACGTGTAGTACTTCCAATTACCACTGTCATGGCAACCACCCACTATGAATCCCTACATCATGAGGGCATAGTCTCTGTACATTCCCTGTGTGATGGACATCCTTCATTTGTGTGGGCATCAATGTTACAGACAGCAGGTAGCAATACCTCTTACAGGAGAACCTGCACACTCAGGGCAGCCACATATATGTATGAGGATCAGGACATATAGACATACTGTGAGTAGAGTGGTGTAATGCTTTGCTAGTACTGGTATTACAGTGTGTGTGTGTGTGTGTGTGTGTGTGTGTGTGTGTGTGTGTGTGTGTGTGTGTGTATGTATACATACTAGTTTACCTTGGATTGCAGTCTGTCTGCATAGCTCACTACTGTGGGCCTATCCTCTAGCTGGACAGAGGTGTGCCTATCATATGTTGTCTATCCACCACACATGTCATGTGTCGGATATTACACTGGCAGTGTGTGTGTTTCATGCTAGCAGTACATGACTATATCCATTTGTGTCCCTGATGTCTTATTCCTGCATAAGGGTATGTTGCAACACATCCTGTAACATCAGCAGATTCCAGGGTGTGTAACTGTAATATTGTGAGTATGGCCCTGTGTTCCTGCCTTTGTTCTCCACATATATGGTAGGCTTTGTCCTGCTGTGATACGGTTAGGGGTTGTTAGGTAATGGCCTATCATTAATTACTGCTAGCATTCCTACTGTCATCCCAGTCATAACGTGGACTCCCACAACATTTGTTGGTCAGGGTCCATACATGTGACAGATTCATTGACATTACCACAAGTAATGACTGTCCCCCTAGGGCTTGACTACATGGTGTAATTGAAGGCTGCTGAACTACATCTGATATTGCTGATTGTTACGTATCGTGCAGACATATCTTTTGTCTGCTGTTGTATGAATTGAAGGGCTTGGCCTGGACACCATAGAATGTTATACATCCACACTGTCTACATCTACTGTTTTGTGTGGGCCTTGCATCCATCACCGGTTATATACATCAACATCTGTGTGCTGTCAGTAATGGCATGCATTATTGTATGGTACACAAATAAAGGTTGTCTGTGTATACATACCTGTGTGTCATGTCATCTCCTTTGAATTGTGAGTGGGTATATGTACAATGTAAGTATCCCTTTTGTGGGGCTGGTTGCCACATCACACATGTCACAGGTACCAGTTACAGGGCTTGTGGCTGGGGATATACATTGCACCCAGTACGTCCACACTACTTCTACATATGTATGGCTACTAATACCCTTTGTGCTGTGTATATGTGTATGTACCCATATATCCCATATATCTTATCTATCTCTCTCTCTCTCTCTCTATATATATATATATATATATATATATATATATCTGCACATGATTGGCAATGTATGGATGTGCCTGCGGTACAATGGCCTATCTGCATGATATGTTACAGATATTGCCCCGACATGTACAGGTGACTTGGATTACTGTTGGAGCATTGTAGCTGTTTTGTGGTGGGTCCTGCCATCAAGTACTGCATGTGCTGGATATTGGATTGCACAGCATATCCGTTAGGGCTGGGGGGGGGGGGTTACATAGCAGTAATTACCAGGAGTCCCTCATTTGTGCCCCCACCCCCATTAACTGTGCTCATGGTCTGTTATGTAGTACGGAGTGGGCCAGGAATCCGTTCTCATGTGGAAATTATATACACATGTCTATCTGTATATACATATATATATATATATATATATGTAAATAAACCAAGCAACCAAACGAGCGTAGGTGTAAGTCAATAAAAACACAATTCGTATAGAAATTCTTAAAAGAGCACAGACCTTCACTTGTCCTGACTGCAGAGTAGCGAACCAAGGTCTAAGAAATAACCACACTTCGGTTCCGGTTTCCAAATAGCGTAAATAAATAGAGAACACTCAAACTTCGTTGGAGTGTAAAAACACAAACCTCCGTTAATCCTGATGAAAAGATATTGTATCCAAAAGTGAGTAACAACGACCTTCCAGTTCAGGCACTCCAACTAAAGGAAACGGTTAATCCAAATTCAAAGAACTGCCACCATTCGGTTCACATAAAAAACTTTATTGCAAGGTTAGCGCTTTCACGGCCAGCAATAATAGCCGCTTCCTCAGACCAAAAACAAACAAACAAACAATCCATGGCGCATAAAGCGCCAAATTTAAAGTACTCACTAACGTCCCCTGCTTGAAACGTCAATTCCTCATTAAAGCAACAGTAGCAAATACTTCATACAGCGTGCAAGATTTTGTAATTGATACCCATTCATAACTATGCCAACTTAAATAATGAAAATGAGAAAGCCAGTAATCCACTCAGCAATATAAAACTGAACGTTCTTTTATTTATCCAAAACAAGCAACGTTTTCGCTACAGCTCCTGCTGTAGCTTCCTCAGAGTACAAAAGCAAGTCTGTAACAGTTTCCTTTTAAGCTAAAAAAGGCGCCAAATTCATTAAGTGGTGCCCCATTGTTAAAGGTACAGAGAATGTGATCATATAATTTGACAAGTAAACACCTTATTTTATAAGGAAAAATAATAAAATAAATAACCCAGTTTATAAAAAACCATTACCATCATAGCACCTTGGTCGCTAATAATATGCTACAACCGTAACCTATTCAAGCTACTGTTGCCTAAAAATCAAAGTGAAAACGGCTTGTTTATCAAGCCGATAAAAGAACAGCCTATCGGAAAGGTGACAGTGAGCCAGGAGAGCTTGATGTAAATATGCCCAAGTTGCAGTTGCCTAAACTGAGTATAACCATAATCGGATTTAGCAGCAACTAAACCTTACAGTTTTCCAAAAGTAAACCGCAAATAAACAATGTCCGGTGCTAATGAAACATTTTGCGAGATGTTAAAAAGTTAAAAATTGTACATAGTGAGGAATAGTCCTTTTATAATTCCGTATTGTACGAATTAGTAAAAGATATAAACAAACATACCTAACAATATTCATCAAGAGATGTTGCCAACAAGATGTAATAATCTAAATCTTGTAGCAAACCATACTGAAAGTCACACTGCCCCACCTATCCAAACAAACCTGCATGTAGGGTTAAGGAAGTTAGTCACGCCCCAAAGGGGTGTAGCCGTGTAGTTGAAAAGTTGAATAACTATATCATGTAAATAAAGATAAAACCAATTATAAAACCCATACAATGCCATCGTGAACCTAGCAATCGCGAATGACTCACTAAAAATGGCACTGTCCAAACCACCATAGTCACGAAAAAAAACGGCAAGCAAATCAAGCCGATATTTAAACTACCTGTCAAAAAATGGTAAACGGAGTGGAGTTGCCATGTAAAACCCCCTGTTTCCAGTAGCCTGACCTATATAAGGACAGCAATCATTATTATTGAAAGACATTCTTTCACCTGCTACCAATGCGGCTCCTTCAGTGTATACCACCCCTTCAGAAACATCTAATGAACCAGAGGCTGTATCTGATCAGTCTTTCGCCACAATGAAGAATGACGCCCCTAACAATTCGTCTTTAGCAGCTGCTGTTAGGAGAAAGATTCAGCTTGATAGAATAGAAGTAAACAACCCCACGGAAGGCCCTTTTCCTATCAGGCTGAATCGCAAAAGGTCGTTAGACAACGACAATACCAGAGGGGCCAAGAGGAAGGATCCGCCCCCTTATCATCAGAACACACTCCAAAGTTTTTGGGGCTAGGCGGACTGGTATATAATCTTTCTAATCACATCCTTACTGCAGCAGAGGTTGAGGTCCTGAGTAAGGGAACTTCTTTCATTCCTACTACAGATATTGACTCCAGTGAAGCCATTTTAGCTTTAAGATTATTTGCACGGAATGCGGGCTTGAAACTCATGTTCAATACAGACAATGAGCATCGACCACACAAATTCAGGAAGAAAAGTACATTTGTTCCACCAATGATTTCGAATATAGATATTTTTGTGAAGGCAGTGGAGAAAGAAATATATGGTGAACATTATGCACTGGAAGATAATATGAAGAGCAATTTAACTGCTCCTCAAATAAGAGCTTTGTATGATCTCAAAACTAATACCAGTATAACAATACGGCCCGCCGACAAGGGCGGTCCCGTTGTTGTGTTGGATAATGTTTATTATGTAAGTAAGATGACCGAAATGTTGAATTGTGATGCTTATGAGAAGTTAGCTAGTGTCACTATTATAGGTGATATTAAAGAAAGCATAGACAAGATGTTGGTTGATTGCAATAGAGAAGGCCATTTAACAGATGAATTGTTTTATTTTATGCAGGTAGACTTTCCTACTGTTCCCACCATATCAGGTCTACCTAAGATACACAAAAATAGGTTTGAACCAGAATTAAGACCTATAGTGTCGGGCTCAGGTTGGTTAACTGAGCCCATCTCCATGTATCTAGATTATGAACTCAGGCAAATAATTAATTCATCCAGCCACATTTTATTAGATACAAAGCACTTACTCAAGGAGTTATATAACACAGTGTCTTCATTGGAACCTAGAATTATTGATTCTCTATTATTTGTATCCATGGATGTAACTTCACTGTTCACCTGCATCCCGAATGAGGAAGGTCTACAGTTTTTACAGTTATATCTTGAGAACAATTCTAAACTCTCTGATAATAGAATAGAATTTTTGCTTCTTTTAATGGAAACAGTTCTTGATAACAACATCTTTTTATATGAACACACTTACTATAAACAAGTCAAAGGAGTCGCCATGGGCACTAGTTGTGCGAACAGTTATGCTAACTCTGTCATGGCGACCTTTGAAGAAAGACACGTTGTTCATAATACGCATATTCTATTCTATAAGAGGTTCGTTGATGATCTCTTATTTCTTTGGGATGGAACAATAGACGAGTTGTCTATTTTCCATGATTATCTAAATGCTAGTAGTACGTTTCTCAAGTTTACCATGCAGTATAATCCCAGTATGATAGAGTTTCTGGATGTCAGGATTTACAAGGAAGCAGGCATGATTAATACCAAGATCTATCACAAAGCCTGCTATAGACCATCTTTTTTGCATCGTGAGAGCATGCATCCCTCGCACATTTTTAAAAATATTGTTCAGGGACAGGCAATGCGTATTTCCAGACTCTCTACCAAGAATGAGGATTATCAAGATGGACTAGTGGAGTTGTATGAAGGACTCTTGACACGTGGATACACTGAACAAGAAATCAATAATATGTATATGAAGATGGACAATCTCAGAGAGGGTAGGGCGAAACCATATCTCTCCGATTATATGGACAGATCAGAGACTTCAGCAGTGAACGCATATACACAATTTGTGAACTTCGTCATACCCTATGGAAGAGGTACCAACATATTACAATCATACATCCAAAAACATTGGAATATACTTACAGCGGATGATAGATTAATTCATGTAGTGGGATCTCATCCATCCTTTACTTACAGTAATCTACCCAATTTAAAGAGGTTACTATGTGGAACTAGAATGCCAATAGGTCCAATCAGAACTGGCTTTGAGAGTACCAAGAAATGTGGTAGATGTCAGCAATGCATTTTTATAGATGAGTCCCACTATTACAAACATCCTATTACAGGTCACCTCTGGACCATTCAATATGACAGCAACTGCAATACCAAGAATTTGGTATACGTTGCTCATTGCGTTCATTGCTTTTCTTTCTACGTAGGAAAGACCAATAGAACACTACGCGAAAGAATACGAGACCATGGATATTGCTTGGCCAGAGGTCAGGATTATAGTGCCATAGCCAAACATACCATTAGGGAAGGGAAGACTCATACCTTTTTGTTCCAAGTTCTGCAGGTGGTACAACCTAATGAAAGGTTAGGGGATCTTAGAAACATCACAGAGGAAGCAGAACTGAAATGGATTTGCAGATTAGCTGCACATAGAACTAAAGGGTTGAATGAAGTATTGTCCATCAAACCTCATTTAAAAGGTAGATCACTTAGATAGAGTCTACCTCATTTTGGCTTTATGGCACTCTGACCTTTGTTTCATCACCAGTCTGTGTTACATCTTTTCCATCCTTCTTTCACATACATGACTTCTTTATCACATTGTTTGGTCATACCCTATTAGTTCTGTGTATACTTCCGATGCACTGTCACGCATTGTGAAAATTCTGTCTCCGACCCTCCTTTTCTTTTCTATATTATTTGTTTATCCAGTGCTCTTAATCTTAGTCCTATTATTCATGTCATTGTGGTAGTTCAGTTCATTATACACCTCAATTTTTATTCTTACTTCAACATTTGTATTGTTTTATTCCAGGTACATTTTTCAGTAAGCATCTATATTGCAAGCATTATGTTGTCTTCTCTTGAATATTGTATGCTTGTATTTTTATTTTTTATTTTTTATTTTTTACCATATATTTTTACTATATCTATATATTGCCTGCGTGGTTGATGGATTTATTAAGCATTCAGTGGGCCACACTAATCACTAGCATGATGTCTAGCGTTTAGACATTGAGTTTTGATGTTTTTAACTTATCTGTAGTTAGTCACAAATGTTTTTAATTTATATTAATGTATTGGGATCATAATGTCTAATATTTTCATTATTTAAGTTGGCATAGTTATGAATGGGTATCAATTACAAAATCTTGCACGCTGTATGAAGTATTTGCTACTGTTGCTTTAATGAGGAATTGACGTTTCAAGCAGGGGACGTTAGTGAGTACTTTAAATTTGGCGCTTTATGCGCCATGGATTGTTTGTTTGTTTGTTTTTGGTCTGAGGAAGCGGCTATTATTGCTGGCCGTGAAAGCGCTAACCTTGCAATAAAGTTTTTTATGTGAACCGAATGGTGGCAGTTCTTTGAATTTGGATTAATCGTTTCCTTTAGTTGGAGTGCCTGAACTGGAAGGTCGTTGTTACTCACTTTTGGATACAATATCTTTTCATCAGGATTAACGGAGGTTTGTGTTTATACGCTCCAACGAAGTTTGAGTGTTCTCTATTTATTTACGCTATTTGGAAACCGGAACCGAAGTGTGGTTATTTCTTAGACCTTGGTTCGCTACTCTGCAGTCAGGACAAGTGAAGGTCTGTGCTCTTTTAAGAATTTCTATACGAATTGTGTTTTTATTGACTTACACCTACGCTCGTTTGGTTGCTTGGTTTATTTACATTCATAACTTTCTGGTTTTGGTTGGTTTCTACTCATATATATATATATATATATATATATATATATATATATATATATATATATATATACATGTGTGTGTGTGTGTGTGTGTGTATATCTGCATAAGTATATATGTGAAACCCCCATATATAGAAAGATAGAACTGGACATTGATGTAGCTCTAGCTATGTATATGAATTCATATATATATCTATATATATATATATATATATATATATATATATATATATATATATATATATGTGTGTGTGTATGTATGTAGATATATATATATATATATATATATATATATATATATATATATATATATACACTGAACATATTAATCTATCTATGTACAATTGCTGTTATATGGTTATTTGTGAGTCATACATACACATATATATACCTATAGCTATCTATCTGTCTACATTTACAGATGTATATCTGTCCATATGTCGATGCATGTTCGGCCTATATGTGTGGCCTGTACCTCATTCTCTTGGCAATTGACATGGATGACCTTAGGACTGAGGTCAGTCATTCATCCCGACATGTACATGTTTTAGACGTATCATCTTCTTCAATATATGTGTTCTACTACATATAACTGTATAACTTGCAATGTTTTAAGTGTATTAGAGCAAGATATGACAGATATCGCTATATGTATTCACATTATGGCGCACTATGTTCGGGATTCATGCATTAAGAAGTTGTGTGGTGTGTTATTACTACATTTCCTGTGCTGCTGACTGATTGTGCTGGATGATATGTATGTGAAATGAGTGGTTATGTACATCTGCCATGGTTTACTGGTAAATTACGTAGTGTATGATGTGCAGGGTCCCAGGTGTGGGAACACTGGCTGTCAGATACAGTGAGTTAAGGATATTTGAGTGGTTGTACATGGGTGTGCGCAGGTTTGCGCAGAGCTAAGCAATGCTAACCTCTGGTTGTGTTTCCTTACACTCAGCTAGCATCTACTTAGCTCAATCTATGTAGGCAATGCTTACCCCTGCGCAAATACACGTAAACACACAACTGCTTATCCATGCGTACTACTGCTGTTATGCGCTTACACATACTTACTAGTGCCTTAGTCATTATGACACTTCACATATGCATTTAAGGCAGTACTCCTGTGCAAATATAAATGTTATTTAGTAGGTTATACAGCACAATGATGTTAACATACGGATTTCACATGGAAAATAGGATGTGCTGCAGTGGGACTCGACCCGGGAATGCGTGAGTGTTAGGCGGATACTCTGGCCACTACACTATTGCTGTTCTACTTCGTTTGCATATGTCTACCATAATGACATACCCATGTTCCCTTCCCCCAGCCTCTGAGCTCCACGTACACAGAATCCATCCATTCCCCAGTTGCTAGCCCTACCATAACACACCTCCACACATTTCCCTCTCCACGTCTCGGTACACCTCCAGTATACTGTCCCACCCAAGCATCTGCAGACTCTTCATCCATTTAGTCCACATACATACCAGCCTTCCCTTGATCCTCCTCCGATACTGGTGGTGACATCGATGTGACCCACAACTGTTGGTTCATCCAGCCAGGGACGGACCTGTTGTTGTGTCCAGAGTAGACCTAGCCAGTCTACAGTGTTTCTCCCACTGGTAGCATCCTGGCAGGGGATTGTGTAGTAGCCTTTTGCTCACAAACCTGGCCAGCCTCATCGCCTGGTTCCAGGGAACCAACGCCCCAGGTGTGACATACTGTGCATGAAGCATGCTCACACGCCCCCATGGTGTGCACCGTATATCATTATTTCCTTTGGTATTATGCAGGACTACTGTTCTCACAGTATGATTGGACAGGCACAGTTCTGTGTTGCACATATACTGCTCATAATACTGTGGTTGAGCAATGGACACGTGTTCTGGTATTACTCTACACAATTATATACATTTCCTATACTGTTGGATGACTGTGCCGGGTGATGTGTTTGTGAACACAGCAGCTGAATGTGTATCCGCCATGGCTTAGTGGAACTCACGTCAACTATAGTGTGCAGGGTTGGGAGTTTGCAACCTGGCAGTGTAGATATTTTATTAATTGCTACAACAACAGCTGTTGGCTACAGAGTGACTAAGGCACTGTAGAAAATTTGTTGGCGGGTATGCACTGGTTTGCACGAAGCACAGCATTACTGACCTCTGGTTGCGGCATTTTGCACTGAGTTAGCCTCTACATTGCTTCACCAGTGTGATAATTGCATACCGGTGGCCAAACAGGCCTACACCCGCTTGCTCCCGCATACACACTTGCAATGTCGTGCATTTTGTTCACAATTGTCAACCGGGACAATCAGACTGTATGCTTGTCCACTGTCAGTGGTGGCCCGGGGTGTAGAGCTCCACATTGTCCCCAGCTACTTATTCCAGTTAATACTGGGGTGTTCACATTCATAGAGGGTAACAGACATAACATAGCTATGTCCCCCATTCTTCATGCTTAGTTTATGTTAAAATGTCGGTATTATCCATGCTTAGGTCAGGTTTACATGTTAGGTATGACTGTTGACAAAGGTCATTTTAAGGTGATGTTTGATTCCTGTTTCACAGGTCTGGATAGGTTACATGCAGGTATTCGGGGTAGGTGTAGTTATTCCATACCTGTGTGGTACAGTAGAGGGGAATAACTAAGGAGTAGGTAGGTAGGTAGTGGGGGTGACATTGTAACTGTATAGTAGCTTGTAGGTATAATTGGATGGGGAGCAATAGGAAAGGTTTGTCGGAAGTTGGGATTTGTATGCGAGGCAGGACAAGAGGTGTTGGTATCACTAGTTGATGTAGTGGTATAGAGTGTGAGGTGGGGGGAGGGTTTCGCAAGGTGGTGAGCCTGTGCTTCTCCAGGTGTGCTTGTAATGTTTCTTCATGTGTTAGTTACATGTGTCCTGTGGGACAGCTGTGATACTACATGTGGGTTGGGGTTCCAGATACTGGCAATATAGTGGGGGAAGAGGGTGTCACCTACGTGTTACTGTAAACATTAATAGAAATGGAGCAGGGGCTGATAGGTACATGGTGTGCATGGAGCACAAAGGGGGAAGTTAGTAGGGGAATTATCCAGGGATGTGCAGGATGGCTGCAGGGAAGGACCACAGCTGGCCATGCTGTCTACGACAACAGCTGTGCATATGCACTGCATTTGGTGTTTGCGTTGGACACTCACACCCTTGGGTGGGGGTGATGACTACAATAATACCTTGTGATGCCAATTAGATCAGCTGACATGCCTACAATGGGGTGTTGCAACCATGTGTTCGTAGGTGTTGTGTAGTGGGTTATGCAACAACGCATATGATTATACCATACTTTGCCATATAAACTGGACTATGCTGCGGTGGGACCCATATCGGGAATGGCTGCCTGTTAGGCGAAAGCATACCTGTCAACTGTACAGAATCTGCAGACTGTCCAGAGTTTGCTTCATAATATTAGTGTGTTCCTCTTACAATCTGCACCTGTCTGGCAAATACCTGGGAACTGACTTCATTAAATACAGACAAGTATTTGGGTTTAAGACTCCACATCTTTCAGATGAGTCATGCTAATGCATAACCTATTATTCTATCAGCTTTCTAAGATTGTAAGTGGAATATGTAATTTCTGCCCCTATTTGTCCGCCCAACGGTTTAAGTTCTGTCCAGTGGTTTTGCTCTTAGAGGTTGAGAGGTATGGGCAGAAGCTCTGCCCAATTCGCAATATTACTTACATCCCCGAGGTGGTCTGAATACAACTGCACCAGCCAGCACCTGCACGCCTAGGCCTATAATTGCATACCCATAGTTCCCTCACCTGCCCCTTCTCTACAGCACTCATCCTTACTGTGGCTGCAGTTGGGGTCTAACCACACCACTACACACTGCTCATTCTCCATGTCTCGGGACCCATGTCGTACGTTGCCTCGACCCATGGGTCATCAGGCTTG
>NC_056733.1:539955885-540003385 GCF_019279795.1 Protopterus annectens
ATAGATTTGATTTTTCTACACGTGTTGGTACTTTTCCATGCAGACGTTGTACTGCATGTAAATATATTCATAGCAACAAGACATTTATTCATTCTCTACGTAAATTTACTATAACCAGTTATAGCTATGCTGATTGTAGGACTGCTAATGTTGTGTATTTTTGTTTCTGTCAAAAATGTTTTGCATATTATGTAGGAAAAACTAATAGAGTCCTGAAAGACAGGACCCTTGAGCATGTTAGAGATGTAAATAATTGTAAAGAGACAAGTGCACTGGCAAATCATGTTAGAAAAACTGATTCATCTCATTTTGTTATTCAACATATCCTCTCAAATATACGGGGAAGTGACTTAGAAAATACTACAGAAAGCATAGAACAAAAATGGATTCTTAAGTTGAATGCTGAGAAATATCCTGGCTTGAATGGAAATAGTTCCTTAATACATTTTTTAAAAGCGAGACCATTGAAGCATTAGAATTATTATATTATTATATTTCTTTAAGCATTTTACTTATCTGTTTTATGCACCTTGTTTTTACCCTGAGTCGTTCGTATTCTTTTTGTTTAGATTTTAAATATTGTTTCTATAAAAGTAGAAAGTTGCTAGAATGACAGATTTTGCATTATTATATTTTCTGAAGGATATGAAGTCAGAAACTCAAAATTTTAACTAAGTCTTTTATATATATTTATATTTATAGTAATGTTTTAACCATTTATTAATATATTAATGCATATTTATTTATGTTTTATGTATATTTACATTTATGTATATTAAATGTTACACATTTATAAGCATTGGAACATGTGACTACTGGATTGTCAGCTGACTTTATTGCATCGTCTATATAAGCTTTACTATGTTAAGCTACTGTGTCTGATGAAGCAACTAGTGTAGTTGTAAAAGCACTAACCATTTTTATTTTTTCTATTTTTGAATAAATGTATGTTTGTGTTTTAACTTGGTGCATTTTATTTCATTTTACGTATCTGTTTTATGCACCTTGTTTTTACCCTGAGTCATTCATATTCTTTTTGTTAATATTCAATTTGCATGATACTTGCCTTTTGGCATTGATGTCTTCTTCATTACATGTTATATATGTGTCTTGTGTCCTTGATTCATGTCTACATACGCTGTATGGGGTCCTGGGAACTTCAACACTTTATTGCAATAACACCTCACATCTGACCTTACTGCAGTACTCCAGTTCACATATGTATGTTATGTAGCAGGCTATACCACTTCACACTGTACATAAATTCAGTTCACATGTTTGGTTTGATTTTCCTGTGGTGAGAATTAGTTTGTTGATACCTCATACATATCCATTGCTATGATGGCTTAGTGGTTAACTACTGTGACTATAGTGTACAGGGTCCTGAGTTTGACCTTTGCAGAGGCAATTTATTTTGTTGCTGGGCAGAACATGGATCGTTGGATCCAGAGTGATTAAGGCACTTTAAAGGAGTTGTAAGCGGGTTAGCGCGGTTTTGCGGGACGGTAAGCACTGCTAACCTCCGATTACAGTTTCTTACACTCAGTTAGCTTCGACTTTGCTTAAACTGTGTAGGCAATTCTTACCCCCATGCAAACGCACTTAGACACGCTTACTGCTGCTTATTTGTGCTTAAACCTGCTTACTAGTGCCTTATTCATTATGACACTGACACTTCACATGTGCATTTCATGCAGTACTCCAGTTCGCATTTAAATGTTATTATGTAGGTTATACGGCAAAACGATGTAAAAATATGTTCATATACAGATTTCACATGGAAAATTATATGTGCTGCAGTGGGACTCGAGCTGGGAATGCCTGTTCATTAGGCGGATGCTCTAACCACTACACTATTGCTGTGCTGCTTCATTTGCATATATATTCCTTGTTATCCTCTTCAGCCCTTTCAGCTGCTTTAACCATAGCTAAGCGATGGGCAAACCCGTGCACCTATGGTTAGCTGTACTTGGGGTTTAAAAAGAAAGAAATACAAAGGCTTATTCACTTTATTTCAATGTATTGTTTCTGTTGAACACATGGGGACTGTTGGTGGGGATATGCGGACACCTATGAGCGGTCTCGCTCATTTATTTACACTTTCTTCTATTCTACTTTGCAGGGGCATGTTTATTCTGAGAGCTGTGCTCTCAGACATGCCCCCTGCACTCGTCCACGCTCAGTGTAGGATTTGGAGCTTAGGCAGCACACCTTCATTAATATGCATGGCACGCTGCCATCCTCCTGTTAAACTGCCGCTTATGTGCAGGACTAGTTTAGTCCTGCATGGCAGATTAGTACATCCAGGGGAGAATGTAGAAATAAATATGGACTAACACCAAGAATAATTTATAGAAAAGGATTACATTTAAAAACTATATTGAAAAAGGGAACAAGAATACAACAAAAAACAATAGGAATGTTCAGATGTGAAGCATGTCCATACTGCAAGTATATGGACATAGGAGTCAACTATAAGATTAACAACAGACCCCTTAAAATTAATGGGAAATACAACTGTAATTCATTGAATGTTGTCTATTGTGGTATATGTAATGATTATGATGATTTCTATAAAAGTAAAACAGAATGCAAATTGAGGGAAAGAGTGTATGAGCACCTATATAGCATAAGGAAGGAAAAAGACAACAATGCACAAGCCAAACATATGCATGAGAACCCCGGGCATACATTCAAATTTAGAGTTATAGACAAGGTGAAAATAAATGAAAGAGGGGCTAATGTTGGTCTTCTATTAGAAAAACAAGAACTATGGTGGCAGCTCTATTTAAATGCTTCTTGTTTCCCAGGTCTGAATGACCAGTGCTCCATAGCCTGTTTACTTAAACTAAAAGGTATCAGAAGATGAAATAATCTCTATCATTTTATTATTTTCATTAAATGTACACATAATATTTACATTTTATCTTCGTTAGTTAGGACTGATTTAACAAATGTAATAATAAATGTAACATATTTTAGGAGAATAATGTAAATATTTTAATTTGTGAGTTTATATTGATTTTAGTAAGGTATTACTTATTTAACAGTTTAAGTCATGTGATTGTTTTGGATTATAAAAAGGAGGGGGCAGAGCATTTTAATTTGTCTGAAGAAGTTCATGTTAAAGTGGATGAAAGTGCTCACAGTTCTAAGTTGTGTACATGGTGTTTGCTTCTGCTGAGCCTCCTTTTTCGTTTCTTTACTTTGTTATCCCAAGGGCTTGCCTCTCTGCTTGGATATCAGAGAAGTAAATACAAAAGGGGAGAGGTTCTCACACTGAAGACTGAGGAATGTCACTGGTCATTTTTATACTTTTTGATGAGGCACTTACAACTTGCATTGTGTGGGTTCTATCTGTCATCTAGTTTGCTATCCAGCGTTTGACATATGGATTGGTTTTCAAAGCATTTAGTTTTTATATGATGCCAGTATGTGGAATGGTCTTAAATTCCTTGACCTGGTCAAGATACACCATGTGAAGTGCATGGCCACCATCTACAACCTCTGTAACCCTTATGAAGAAGTTGATCAGATTAAATAGATAGATCTACCCTTCACAAAGCCAAAGTGTTGGGTGTCAATTCTGACAATATTCTTGACATCACAGTTTATGAGGTTAAGTGTGCTGTAAATAGATCCATGACTTTACAGATGAGGCTTTTAAGACTGATCTTTTAAATGCCTAAAGTTGTGACATCCTCCCTTGCCCCAAACAACAGTAATGCCATTGGTGGCCCAACATTTATACCTGTCTCAAAAATATTCCAATCCTTAATAGTTGCAATGAAGCTTCCATATTTTGAGCAAGCGCTTTTAGCCCAAACTTCTAAATGGCTATATTCCACTCCATCCATTTATTTCCATACCTAGTTTGCTCTCATAATATTATAGGCATTTTCTTCTGTTCTGTCCTGTAGTTCTGAACCAGCCTCTCCCTTATACCCTTGTTTGGGGAGTCTGTTACCAGTAAAGATTGTTTGTAGTCTGTTACTTTCTCCTGCATCAGTTTTTATCATATTAATATACTTTATAAACATAAGGGGACTTAACTGTCTCTTTCAAGTATAGCCAAAGCGACACCCTTGTCAGTTCAACTACATTAGACCCACTAGAGGATAAAATTGACGATGTGTTCATAATTCTCACGGCTGTAGTAACCTTTGATGATGTGGGTTGTATCCTAGCCAGGATACAACTGTCCAGCTTCACAAAGCTTTGGCTCCCTCATACACCTACACACTGACTGCAATTTGGCTAGCCCCTTAGAGGGAATTCAGCAGTCAGAGTGTAGTAAATTGCAATACCTTCTTATTGCCTCAAGACAAAGCAGCTCTGAGGCTTCATAGGAGCAGCAATTCACTTCAGGCTTCATTTCTGGCAGATAAATCTCCATGGGGAACTTTTAAACATATAAAGAATTGCCCTTTTAAGGAAATATATGCTTACTTTATTTCCTAACTAAAAGTAGTATTTCCCCCTTTGAGAAACCAATATTTTTACAATATCAAATGTTTCCTGTCAGAAACTGCTGTTTTTAGATCAGGGCTTATTTTTAAGTGTAGGGGTAATTTTCTGTTAAAAGTATTCTGCGTTTGTGTACTTTTAATTGTTTGTGTGTGTAAGTTTTAACAATCAGGAAGTGTTTTTTTTTTACAGGGCAGGAAAAGTATTTTTACTTGAATGCATGTGTATACTTCAGTTCTTTCAGTCAGAACACTTTCGAACAGCATATTTTATGTACAGTCAACTTGTACTTTACTTTGGAAAGGGGCAGTACAAAGAAGTGTAAGTATATGTGCTATTTTGAGCACTTGTTTGACAACTTACCTTCTGACTGAGTTGTTTCAGCAGCACTTAACAGGAAATCTTCCTCCTTGGTTACAGCATGGGTACTTACTCTGGTCCTGCTGGCTTTTCTCCCTCTGCACCTAAAAATAATAAAAAAGACACATTAAGAAGCCCTTGCACCAGTGTGAACTCAGACAGTGCCTGAGTCTTTAGTGGGTGACTCTGTTGTGGCCAGCCATTGTTCCTCAGACCTCTTGTTTTCAACTCCGGGGTCCTCTGGTGTCGCTCCTTTAGCCAACATGGAGTGGGGGGGGGGGTCATCCACATCCTTTGCAGTTGTTCCAGTGTCTGATCTGTTCATGGGAGAACTGTCTTTTGTCCTGGGAGACACTCTGGGAGGTTATTATCAGAGTGGCTTGGGAAAGAGAGCTCTTTCCAACAGTGAGTTTCCATCCCTTAGTCAACCTTCTTCTAGGGGGGTTCCTGTGAGGAAAAAAAAAAGGTTAGACATTGATCATCTGAAGACATGGTGTCTGTTCATAAAAGAGATTTCCTTAACTTAGCCAGGATGTTATTACAGGCTGTTAATCCTGGAATTCTGAAATCCTTGCCAGAAACAATCTCAATAAAGAAACTCCTGAGGAAAGTTTGTCAAAGGATTCTGACACTGACAGAGACATGGGTAGTTCTCCTGGTGTTTCCTTAGACAAAACTATGGGTCTGAGGAAAGCTGGTTCTCTCCAGCTCCCTTGGAGGAGTTTAACTCTTTAGAAACTATTTCCAGGATCAATTAGGCATTTTTTTGTGGCATCAGGTGGATGCTCCCCTTGAATTGAGGTGATACTGTGATATGTTCCAGATGGATGTGCCACATACTAAACCCATCCTTCTCATTTTACCAGCCTTGGAAGATATGTTAAATAGGTTCATAATTAAGTACTAGGTTAGCTGCCCTTGTGGGCCATTGTAAGCCTAGCTGGTTTCCTTTTTTGCGCTCAAATTAACCTAACCATTTGGTTAGAGATTGGTCCTACCTATGGTAGATAATTATATATTACTCCTATGAGAATAACTGGGATAATACCATAGATAATTTGAGGGAACAAATGCATGGAATAAAGCATTTAGGAGCTGCATGTGTCCATTAGTAGTACAGGGGTCAGTCCCTGGGTAAATTTTCTGTTTCCCTTCCATAGATCCAGGATGCACTAGAATAAGGACAGGGATGAACTTTTTTTTTTTATATGGATGGGGAGTCTATTGCAGAACAGTGGTATTCTCTGTGTGAAATACCTGTCCCTCCAAACCATTCTTTGATGTTGCAGAAGAGGTTTAGAGCTCTAGATTGAGTGTTTTTGATGCCATCTGACTTGCTGATGTGCAGTAAATCCATTAGTATTTGGTTGGAGGATGTCTTGTATGCCAGACACAGGTCACATAGTAACAGTCTGTATGATACTGAGTATAGTGATAGGGCTTTGTGTCAGTCCATGTAGGATATGTTGCTTAGTCCTTGTATACTTTTAGTAAGGTATCTCTGGGGGTGTTCTGTTGTTGCATGTGTCTTGACAGATACATGCCAAAAGGGGCATTATGCTGCCATAATAACCCTGCCTCACAATCTTCAGTCCCCAGAAAAGCAGATAGACTTTAAAGGTACTGCAAGCTAACAAATACTTGTTTTCTCATCTTAGATCTGACTCAGCTGTTATTTTGACCACTTTGCCAGCTGGAGACAGACTCTTAGTCAGTACTAAGCCTTTTCCTGTGGATAAAAAAGTAGGATATTGGGCAGATTTGGTAAGAGAATCTTTTCTTCTTCCACTTTAGCATATGGAAATCTCAAATATCAAGCACAAATGAAGAAGCTCATTCTCTCTGTTAGAAAGAATACTGTCACACTTTCTTTAGATGGTAGCTCCTCTATGAATCCAATTATTTCCAACCTGTTTGAAGTACCTAAATGGGCTTTGAAAAGTGTATGTGATTGTACAGATATTGTGTTTAGGGCCACTGCTACAGTTTTGAGAAGTATGCCTGGATATGTAATTTGTTTGGCCTTTCTGCTACTCAGGTCCTGAAACAATCTGATGGAACAGATAATTAATTTAGAGAGTTTCTAAGATTTTTCACATCCCTCAGTACAAATCTTTCCCATCCTGTACTTTCTTTAAAAGGCAACATAGCCAATCCCAGCCACCTCCTTGCAGGAAAAAAAAAAGATAGCAGAAAGAGAACAAAAAAATGGATTATTTCAGAAAAAAGGACAGAAAGGGATAATCCTTCAGAATGATTATGGCAGCAGGCCCCTCATCCCCTCCTCCTCTCCTGCTCTTATATCTTTAGATCTATTCCAGAAAATGGCTGTCAAGACTACCCTTTGGCAACAGATTGTATCAGATTATTGGATGATAAAAATAGTTCAGGAAGGTTACGTTTGGTACTGGAATCACTTAACCCCCCCCCCCTCAGGGGAATTCCTCCCCAGCCTCTAAATCAGAGTTACTTCCATAGGTTTTTCAACACTTGTTGCCCCTAAGAGTCATAGAACCAGTGCCTTTAGATTAAAGGGGAAAGGCCTTGACTCCAGATTGGTTTTGTTCCATAGAAAGACCTTTCATTGAAACCAGTTCTCTATCTTTCGTTTCTCAACCTGTTTGTAAAAGTACCAATATTCAAGATGCTGACCCTTAAGAATCTGCTGGAATCCTTCTTTTGAGTTTTATAGAAATATTAGATCTAAAGGTGCTTACCATTCCATCAACAATGCCACAGGTTTCAGGAAACTTCTCATATTATCTATGGCTGGGTCAGATCATCTGCATTACTATTTCCAAGGGTGTTTACAAAGTGTCTAGTTCCTGTGATAGTTCACTGCAGAGTGCAAGACATTCATATATTTCCTTATTTAGGCAACTTAATTATCTTTGCATGAATCCTTAACATGGGTTTCTTCTCTCTTTATAGGTTCATAGGTTGGTACTAGGCTATCGGCCCTAGGGCCTATACAAGCCTAGCCATAACAATTCCCTGGGTATTTCTTCCCACACTATTTACTTCCCTGGACCCCTGTCTAGCAGGGTGACTGACATGATCCCCGGGGTGAATTTCCTTTCTCCCAATTCAATCATCAAGGTTACTTTTGAAGAGGGCCAAAGAGGCGTTCTGCTTGACATGTATGGACAGTCTATTCCAGAGTCTGGGGAGTCTCTGGGTCAGGAACCTATCCCTCCAGCATGTTTTGTTTATTGTGATGATAAGATTTAGATCCCTGGTGCATGTGGCTCTGAGGGATTGGGATTTCTTTAAGTGTGGCATGTCCAACAGCTCTGGGTTTGACATGGCCTTGTATGTTAAGCAGAGATCGCCTTGGAGTAAACGATATGCGACAGAGTATAGCTGGAGTTTTTTAAGGTGGTCAGCATAGGGCATCTGCTTTAGGCCTGTGCTTCTTTTAGTGAGGTATTTCTGTGGTCTTTCCAGTTGTTGCAGATGTCTTGAGAGGTACATACCAAATGGGGCATTGTATTCTATAATGGGTGTAATGAGGGATGAGTACAGTGGGACAATGACCTCCTTTTTTCTGGATGGAAAGCCCTTAGTGATGAGGTGTGCCACATAGAAGGATTTCCTGACTGTTGTGGTGATGTGGTTATTGAAGGTGAGACCACTGTCCACCTGTGTCCCTAAGCCTCTTATCTTTCGGTGTTTAGTGTACTGCCACCTATGTGATAATTCATGGGTACATGTTTTTTCCCAAAGGGGATAACTATACATTTCTTGGCATTGAGCTTGAGCCCATGACTCTGGCACCAAGTATCTGTTTCCGTAAGGCCCTTTTGTAGAGTATCCACATCATTTGGGGATTCAATAATGGTTCCCAGTTTGCAGTCATCTGCGAACTTTGTTAGCCAAAGTCCCTTAGTGTTGGCCTGTACTTCAGAGAAGTAGATGCCAAACAAGAGAGGTCCCAGGACTGAACCCTGAGGTACTTCACTTGTCACTTGTCTGGAGCTGGATTTGGAGTAAGCTACTTTTGCAATTTGGGTTCTGTCAGTAAGCCAATTGGCAACCCATCGAGTGATGTAGGGATTAATGCCCAGCTTAGTAAGTTTATCTATGATTCCAGAGTGGGGAATGGTGTCAAAGGCCTTGGCAAGGTCCAAATAGGATGTGTGGACTGCTTTACCTTCGTCCACGGCTCTGGAGACTGATTCGAAGAAGTCAGTAAGATTCAGGAGACAAGATTGGCCCTTCACGGACCCAAACTGGGTGGGGTGCAGTGTTTTAAGGTTGCCAATGTCTTTGTTTATAAGTTCCATGATAATACGTTCCATGGCCTTGCAGATCAGGCTCATCAGATTGATGGGCGGTAGTTCCTGGGATCCAAGGTGGATTCCCCCCTTGTGGATTGGGATAACTGTAGCTGTGCTCCACTCAGTGGGCATGAAGCCTGAGGTGAGGGCATGATTAAATGTGACACTTAGGTGAGGTGCCAGTTCATTTTGTAGTTCATGTAGTACACAGCCCGGGATGTCATCTGGTCCCATGGATGCTGTATTCTTAGCTTTGGAGAGTGCGTTTTTTACCTGTGTGGCTGTTATTACCGGAATTTGGCAATCTTCCAGTATTGAGATGGGCCATTTAGGGGGTGATAGGTGGGTGAAGTTGGCACTGAATCGATCTGCCAGGATATTGGCAATATCATTGGGATCAGTATATTTAATGCCATTCTGTTGTAGCTCAGAGCAGATCTGAGCATTGCCATTTAGATTCTTGACATAGTTATAGAATGCCTTGTGGTTGTCTTTGGAATTTTTGGCAATTTTATTTTCGTAACTAGCTTTGGAGGATTTTATGAGGGATCTCAGCTTCTTACTGAGGCTAGTAAGGGAGTGTTTTGCATCCTGGGATTTTCCTCTTTTCTGCAGCAGTTTTTTTTCCTTTTGTTGTAAAATTTGTTTATAGCAGGGGACCACCAGATTGATTTCCTTTTTTTGGAGGAGAGCATCTTGGTTCTATTTGGGATGGCATGATTCATGCATTACCAATCTGGGTTCCCAAATAAATGTTTTAAAGATCATCATTGCGTTTATTACACAGGATTGTGTTTCTGGACTGCCTTCTTGGCACTTCTCAAAAGGCTTTTCTTACCCAGGAAAAGGTAGATTTTTATCTGGAAACTTTCCTGAGTTTTCATAATCTGTCTCAGACTTCAGCAAGAGAATATCTCAGGATCCTATGGTTAATGGCATTTGTGATTTTTGCGATTCCTCTCACTGTCTTTCCTGGGTTTTTCCAATTAGTTTCAGACTGCAGCAAATTTGCAACATAAGTAGAACATGCTGGTGATACAGATTTGTGACTCAAAGCATCCTCATACTCTGAAGTAGGCTCCCCATCCATGTGAGGCAGAGTCCGTCCCTAACCCTATTCAAACATAACCTTGACCATTGAATGGGAAATCGCAAATTCAACCCCGGACTGGCTACAATGTCTCTTATAAGCAGAGGCTAATAGTAAATATTCCCTAACTAAGACTGAATGAGTAATCATAAATCCATCCCTGGGCTGGCCCCATGTCTCTTATAGACAGAGGCCAACAGTAAACATTCCCTAACTAACATACCCCCCCCCCCACATAACTTTTTAGCATCCTCCTAACTAGCATACTCCTCCTAACAAACAACCTTCCCAGTTAAGATGCACATGTTACAAGGGAACACAGCTGGATTGGGTTGCACGGCTAGGCTTATAAAGACCCTGGTGGTCATTAGCCTAGTGTATACCTATGAGCCTATAAGAGAATATCTTAGGATCTGAGGTTAATAGCCTGTATGATTCTCATGATGCCTCTCACCAGATTACACATGAGAAAAATTCAGTTTTTTTTAAAAAGTACCCAGATCCTAACATTTCTCATCCTCTAGAATTTCAGGTTCCAGTATTGGGCTTTGTCTAAAAGGAACTGCACTGGTGCAGACAGCAAATGGCTTAAAAAAACAGTCTCTCCTTTTCTTTTTATGTTCCAAGTCAATCAGTAACTACAGATACCTCAAATTTTGCTTGGGGAGCAGTTTTTGTGGGTGTAAAGGTGCAAAACCTGTGGAACTCTTCAAGCAGACCAAAGCAGACATGTCAAACATGTGTTAGCTGTGATCCATGCCATAACACCTTTTCATCATTTGTGGTACTTTGGATTTCTACATGTGATTACATACTACACCACTGTGATGTAGTATATAAACAAATGTGGGGTGGGGGCAGGTGTCTTACCATCTGCGCAGGCTGGCTATGATGGCTTGGGAGGTAGCTCTTCAGAATGGTTTAACCTTCCAAAAACCTTATATTCCATCAGAGCAAAATGTAGAGGCAGGCAAGTTGAACAGGACCAGGACAGACCCTCTCAAATGTAAATGGAATGAAAGGGTCTTTCAGGAATTGATCCATTTGAAGGGAATACCTCAAATTGAGCTGTTTGCCTCCTTTCAAAACAGTGCAAACAAATTTTGCACCGGGGCTCCTTATAGAAGGCCTGGAAAAAGATACATTCTCATTCACATGATTGGAGATGTTCTTTTATGCATTTCCACACTTTCCATAAATTTCCAGAGTAATTCAAAAGATTCAGAAAGACTCTCCAAAAGTCATTGTGTTGGCTTCTTTATGGCCCAGGTAACAATGGTTCTCCCTTCTTATTGAATTAACCAAGGGCTATTACCACAAACTTCCTCATAGACTGGACCTCCTTACAAAAAGATAATGGGAGTTTGATTCACCTCAGTCTAAAAATAATTAACTGCCTGGATGATTAAATGTTCATACCTTTTAGCCACCTATTTCATGAGGTTATGCAGCAAATACTGAAGGGGGCAAGAAAACCTACTACTTGAAAATCTTATATTCACAAGTGGAAAAGATTGTCTAGCTGGTATCTAGCCAATAGCCAAAGTCCTTTTAGGGATTATGCACCACTGTTGTTTAAATATTTGTATGAGTTACTTTCTTGTGACCTTTCCTATTTAACAAGGTTTGTTTAGTGGCAATTTCATCATATCTGCCTATGGAGCCTCTCCTTTCATCTCTGTTTTTAATAAAACAGTTTCTGAAGTGAGTTTTGCATCTTAAGCCACCTAGAAAACATGGTTCCTTCTTGAGATCTTAACTTTGTGCTGGAAAAGTCAACTATGTTTCTCTTTGAACCATCTCTTCAGGCTGATATAAAGTTCATTACATGGAAGATAGTAATTTCTGTTGTGCTGACATCTGCAAGAAGAGTATCTGAGGTGCAAGCTCTCATGGTGGGTGAACCCTATCTTGTCTTCCATAGATATAGGGTCACATTAAGAACGAAGCACTCATTTATACCTAAAGTTGTTTCAGTGTTTACTTTGAATCAAGCCATCCATCTGCCAGTGTTCTATCAGGATCCTCAGAACCAGGAAGAAAAGCGTCTACCTACTCTGAAAGTGCATAGGCAGCTGAGTTACTATCTTGACAGAACTAAGGCTTTTAGAAAAGCGGATCAGCTGTTTATTTCCTATGATGGGACAAAGAAAGGACAAACATGTCAAAACACAGAATTTTTAAGATGCTGTCCTCAGCTACTACATTTTGTTATTTCCAACACAGTAGATCTATTCCGGTCAGTATCAAGGCATATTCTACCAGAGCCTTGGTGTCTACAATATCATACTGAAAAGAGGTAGACTCTAGAAGAATTCTAGAAGCAGCAACATTACATCATGTTGTACTGAGAAAGAATCTTGTGGATTCGAAAGATTCATCATGAAAGTATTTTACGGCTGGACTCCTAGCTTTTTCTTTTATTGCTTCAATGTAGTGAGTAGTTGCTACAGTTTAGACCACACGCGGAGCACTACAGCACTCAGGTTTGACCACAAATACAATACCGGCTTGTAAAAGCCAGTATTGCATTAAAGAGAAAGATTGGGATCAACTGATTGTACCCCCCAACACTTTTGCATCCGAGGAAGTTGGCCCTGTAGACCCATGCTAGCTATGCTTTTACATGAAACTGTGTTTTACCACATCCCAAATAAAGTTAATTACCCTATTTAACTGCCTTTATAAACAGTTGAGGGAAGGAAAATATTTAAATGCATATGACAAAAGGAGCAAAATAAACAAATTTAAAAAATGCACCCACTGATCTAATTCAAGCATAATCCACTTTCTTCTCTTCACATCTGTTTTAATCCACATCAGCAGTTATTCTTAGGTTTTGTTTAGTGATAGCATCAAAAAGGTTCTAAATCAAACTCCTAGGTATTTTACATACTAGACATTATAAAGATATGGGTATTTCTGTTCAAAGTGATTGGTTTGGGGATATATTTAATTTTAATAATCCTTGTTTTATCTTTGTTATTTCTATATCTTGACAATTTACTAAATTTTGGTTTCTTTGTAGAAAGCACCCCAATATCTTCCTCAGATAACACCAAATAAATATGATGTATGCATACTCTGAAAATGTAACTTCTGTGTCACAAAAGCTATAGTCCATAATTGTGATGTCTGACAAAAATTACAATAGGCTCAGGTTATGAAGATATAAGGGAAACAGGATGGGGGACAGAAGGCATCTTTCCTTCTTATCCCTAGTTTCAGCAAACAGCCTTAAAAGACTGACATAATGGTTAGTACTAGCCTAACTGTCCTTGTTGGCCATTTTAAGCCTAGCCAATTTCCCTATCTGAGAATCAAACACTGCACCTTGCATCTTAAGGTAAACACCTTAACCATTATGCGAACGTGGTGTCCTTGACACACTACCTACTTTGTGTCCTTCAAGCATCAGAACTGACAGGAAGGCAGTTTCTGAGACTTCTGGGCTACATGGCAGCCACCATTATCATGCTGCCCTTAGCAAGACTGCTTATGAGGAAACTGCAGTGGTATCTTCTGTCAGTATGGACTCAGCACTCCCATCCCCTGGAATTCAGGGTTCCCCTTATTCCCTGTTTGAAACAAGAAATTCAGTGGTGGATGGCTCAGGTGGCCATGAACCCAGGCCTCCCTCTCCAAACACCTGCACCCACCCAGACCATGCATACAGATGCTTCCTATCTGGGATGGGGAGCAACATTAAGACAATGACAAGTGCAAGGTTTGTGGACCGACTTACACTTCAGCCTAGCCTTAGAATCCTGATTTATTTCAGAAAAGCAGATTCACAATCCATCCAGGTAACCCGAAGTCTAAAAGTACATGGTTTATGTAGGACCATTCTACTGTGTTGAATACCTTTTGGCATCATGACTCGTGAGAACTATTTGACTTCTTTATTCCAGAGCATTACTTATCAACAAGCACATTTTTATATTATAAAATGAATGACACCCCTTCCCCTTCAATAACACACACACAGACATACACACTCAGACAAACCCACACTGGTCCAGCCCTATTAATTCTAGCACATATTTGTCAGTCAAACTGCAGTATGAGATATAAATATCTTCTTGTTATAATTAAGTCAGGAAATGAGCCTGGAGGAAAATGGCAGCCCAAGATCCTTCCAATTTCTGGAATCAGTACAAGCCCTGGTTGCTTCCATGTTTCTGGGATCTTACAGACTGTTTTATGTTTTTGTGGGTAAGGAATTCCAAATGGCTGATGGTAATTTGTGGGTGCCTCTCCTGGTGATAATTGTAATGAATGATGTACACTGTAGTAGGAGAGCTTGCAAGTTTTGGAAGGAATATGAAGTGATGGAGGTAATTGATTTGGGATAATAGCAGGTAGATGCTTAAGATGAAGAATTTTTAAATGGTTGTGAAAAATGGGTTGCATAAATGTTTTATAGGAATGGTGTTAGGGAAGGAGATTGCAGTGATGAGCTCTATTGTCCATGAGGTGCATGAAGTGATATACTCTGTTTGGCATTTTTTTTGTAGTCTTGTGGAGATGCAGAATTGCCAAAGTAGAAATGATTACTCTCTGGGTATCAGGATGGTCTCAGTGATGGAATATCCAGCATTAGGGGGCAGTAAATCTGACATTTGATAGGCTTGTTTAAATTGGTTTATAACTGTTGGTGGTTTATTTTATCATTTATTTGATTTCCATTCACTTTCTGGGAAAACATACTGAGCTGTGACTAGCCCCTTTGCAGTGAGGTCTTGAGGGGAAACTCCATTGATCATAATTAGAGCTATGTGCTGTTTAAAAGTGAAGGAAGAGTCAGATATTTTACCTATGTAGTTATATAAATGGAATAAAAAACCTAAATTTCCAAAGACATGCAGTAGGTGGATTGGACACTCTAAATTGACCCTAGGTGTGAGTGTGCATTCAGATGTGTGGTATGAAAGAAATACTGAGGCAGGACTAGGCACCCAGTGGTGTAAACCTTGGCTCTAGATGATTGTCACTGTTGAAGTGACACCCCGGCCACAGGCATAAGGGGTTGTGGATGGATGGATGGATGGATTTATATAAATGGAGTCATGAAATAGTGGTGCCTTGTTGGGTCAAAGATCTGCAAGGAAGGGTTGTTGGATAATCATATGTGTAGTTCCAAACCTTGTGATTTTTGTTTTGGAGGAACTAACTCCTCCAAAACCTCTTGAGGTATACCAGTTTCAGGTTCTTAGGAAGTAATGATGCAGGAGGTTTTAGAGCTTGGAAGTGTTAGATCTAAGGGTGACGTAGTGGTTCAGTGGTTAATATTGTTGCCTCACAGCAAGAGATTGTCTGGTTCGATTCTTGGCTGGACTGTCTTTTGTTCGGAGTCTGCCTGTCCTCCCTGTGTTTGTGTGGGTTTCCTCCAGGTACTCTGGTTTCCTCACACATTCCAAAGACGTATGTCTGGAGCATTTCTCCTCGGGCCTCTGCTGAAAATAGGCTCTGTCCTAGGTGGACTTTCCCAGTCAACAAATGTTAAATAAATAAAAATAAATAAGACACAGACAAAACAGTAGAATTTTTTTCATCATACATTACCATTTCTATGCTATAAAGGTCTGAATGGAATAAGTTAGTGAACACTGAGGAGAAGATTGGTCTGAGAGAAGACCCATGTGGGACTTCAGAAGAGAAGAGAACATAGATAGAGGCAAAAGTGTGTTTCAAATTTTAAGAAGGAAGGGATATTTGTTGCCGTATTTACCTGCAGTTGCTACATTTTCCCCAGACTCACAGTATTGTTGAGCAAAACTGCTCTTTCCTAACATCCTGATTTAGATATGCTTCTTTCACTGCCCTTCCTCCTCCCCTTTCATCCCCACCTCCCTACCTTAATTTCTATGCTAGCTGCCAACTCTCAGCTCAGACTGAAGGCATCCCTGTTTCAGTGAACTTTTCTATATCTTTCTTTAGCATTGCTTTCCTGTGGGCTGAAATGGAGCAACCTTTTGTATACAGATCACCCTCTTCTTCACATATTATTCCTTGACCCTCACATTACATTTATCCAGTGTTTCTCTCCCAAAAAATTTCTGAATTAGTAATTTTACCTAGCTGTACTATATTTTTGCTTCTGATTCTTGTCATTGGTAGCACTCCCAAGAATGCCATGTATCCCAGCTTCCTGAATTTAATTGCCAGCTCCATGGTCCTTTCTTCCTTATCCAAGTCCCTTCTGATAATGTGTTTATGCCTCATAGATTATTGTATGTGTCTGTACTCTGCTTGATGTGATTTCCATAGCTGGTATTACTCCTGGGACTGGTTTGTGCTCCGTCATATTTCTCTTCTACAAACTCCCCACCATGACCTCTTATGGATAAAATTCCCTCTTCTTAACACCGCTCTGCTCTTCTCCTGGATGAGGCATCTGCTTTCAACACTCCATCTTCTACCTTCTGTTTCTGTCTGGATGATTCTCTTTTCCTTGCTCCCTTCCTTCCTTCTATTATGTATCCTTTTCTCCTCTGTTGTGATAGGCGCTACAGAGGATGCAAGTACCACTGCTTCCTTGAACTGTTCCTTCCACCTCCTGTTGGTCACTGCTTTCACTGTTTTCTCGTTGTCTCTGCCTCTTTACCCTGAGTTACATCTTATTCTGTGGAATAAAGGATGGAAGAGCAGGATGTAGCATTACTGGAAAGATGGAGGAGAAATTATGGTGTACTATGGTGAGGTTGCATATCCTGCATATGACACCATAATCACTGAAACAGCATGGCCGTAGATATTATGCCACAGGGCAGAGCAGATAAAGTTATAACACGTGGCTGAAAAACAAATGCTATCAGTAGAACATGACATACTGGCAGTCCAAACTTACACAGACCATGCAGCACAGGTCTAGCTAATGTGCTACAAATGCAGAATGATAGAACTAATACACAAAATCCATGAATTGAGCAGTTTAAGTTAAGGAAATGAAACTGGTTGGACACAACTAAGAAACCTTGCCCCAAACTATGGTACTAATCAGATCCTGATCTTAGCACTGCTAAGTATGTGCCACAGCTAATACAGCAACGCCATACCTACTGCATGTTCATAGGTTCATAGGTGTTTACTAGGCTAATGACCACAAGGTAGATTTTAAGCCTAGCCATGCATCCCAAATCTCTGACAAGTTGTGATACCCTTGATAAGTGTAAGCGTGAGTTTGGGAGATGAACCATTTTGCAGGTTACCTGTCTCTGTTAGAGACATAGGTGCCAAACCAGGGATGAATTTCTGGTTTCCAATCCAATTGTCCAAGTTGCACTTGAATTGGGTTAGGGAGGAACTCTGCTTTACATGGAAGGAGAGCCTATTCCATAGACATGGTAGATTCTGGGATATATTTCTATCTCTCCAGCAGAACCTATTTATATCACAGGCAAGGTTTAAGTCTTTAGAATGGGTAATTCTGGTGCTGTTTGTTTTGTGGATATGTAGGAGGTCCATCAGAGTAGAGTCTGACAATTCCCTGTATGCCAGGCATAGATTTCCCCTCAAAAGTCTGTAGGAGACAGAATACAGGGATAGGGCCTTGAGGCAGTTTGCATAGGACATTTTACTTATGCCCTGTATTCTTTTAGTGAGGAAACTCTGTGGACATTCAAGTTGTTAGATATGCCTGGTTAGGTACGTACCAAAGGGTGCATTGTACTCAATGATAAGTCTGATGAATGCCGAATACAGTGGAACAATGACTTCCTTGGACTTAGATGCCATACCTTTGTTTATAACTTGCGCAATATAGAATGATTTCCTCACCACTGTAGACACATGATGGTCAAAGGCTAGATTACTATCTATGTGTGTCCCTAAGTTCCTGACTACTGGGTCAGCTCTAAGAGGTGTGTTGTCAATATAATAGTTACCAGGGATAGATGACTTCCCAAAGGATACTATTATGCATTTCTTGGCATTTAGTTTTATTTCATGGCTCTGACACCAGTTGTTTGTCTGAGTCAGCCCCTCCTGGAAAACATTTGTGTCAGTGTGAGATTCAGTGACAGCTCCTAATTTGCAATCATCTGCAAATGTAGTCAGCCAGAGACCACTGACATTGGCCTTGACTTCTGAGAAATAAATCTCAAAAAGGAGCTATCGAAGGACTGATCCCAGAGGATTCCACTTGTGACAGGCCTCTTTGTAGAGGTGGACTCCCCAGTTCTAACTTCCTGGGTCCTGTCTGTGAAACAGTTGGCTATCCACTGGGTGACATACGTGTTTGTACCTAACCTCTTGAGTTTGTCAACAATGCCCAAGTAGAGTATTGTGTCAAATTCCTTGGCCAGGTCAAGGTAGGCAGTGTGAACAATTTTTCCCTCATCCATTGCTTTGGTGACTTTCTCAAAAAAGTTCACCAGGTTGAGTAGGCATGATCTTCCCTTGACGAAACCAAACTGGGTTGAGTCCAGTATCTGGAGGTTTACTATATCTCTGTTGATCATCTCCATGATAATTCTTTCCATGACTTTACAAATAAGACTAGTGAGACTTATGGATCTGTAGTTTCCAGGGTCTGTAGATGGCCCACCTTTGTGCAGAGGGATGACTGTTGCTTTTCTTCATTCATGAGGCATGAAGCCTGTTTGGAGGCTACGGTTAAATAGTAACTCCAGTGGCCCTGATAGGTCATGTTTCATGCTATTTCGAAAGCATCCTGGGATATTGTCTGGGCCCACTGATGCAGTGTTCTTGGTCTTAGAGAGAGCATTAAGGACCTGTTCTCTAGTGATAGTAGGGAGAGTTATATTTGATGAGATTTCCTGAGGGAAGGTTGAGGGGAAGAGAGGAGTAAATCTGGAGCTGAATTTATCAGCCAGGAGATTTGCTATGTCTTCTGGCTCAATATAGGTGGCTCCATTTACAACAAGCTCTGCACACAATTGTGTATTGCCTTTGACATTGCGGACATAGCTAAAGAATGCTTTGTGGTTGCCCTTGTCCTGGAAGGCCAAACTTACCTCATATTTGGCTTTGGTAGACTCTTTGTCCTCTGAGTTGTTTGTTTAGTTTGATGAGAGTGCTTTTATCCTGCCAGGTGCTGCACCTCCTAATTTTTGCCATGATTATCTTCCTCCTGTTATACAGCCTATTGAGTTTGTGATTCCACTAGGGTGGTTTGTTTTTTGAGTTAGTTCTGTACTTCTTCCTGGTGGGTACAGCTGGCTCTATGTAGCTATTAACATGCTTGTACAGGGTTTCTGTGAACAGTTCTGCATAGACAGCAGTGTTTTCAGGGTTAATGAGGGCTTGACATTTTGCCAGGTTCTCACTTAATAGCACAAGGCTAACCTTAGAATAGTTCCTGAATATTTCAGGTTTAGCTAGGGGTCCAGGTTTTATCTTTACTTCAAAGGGGACCATTTTGTGGTTTCACCTTACCAGATCCAGTATGTTTGCACCCCCGTTTGGAGTATTGACTATTTGGTCCAGGGAGTTTGTGTCTACAAACTCCAGGAATCTCTGTGCATGTATGTTTGGTGTTGTATAGGATTCCCAGTTAATAGTGGGGTAATTAAAGTCACCCATGAATATGGTATTGGGTTGGATGGTTAGTGTTTCTAATAAGTTTAAATACATGGCATGGGTTTTCTGGGTCATAGATGGACCTATAGCTTGCAAGGAAGTGATATTGGATTTTGCCTGTGGTGATTTGAACAAAGATCAGCTCAAGTGCATTGTCCTGTTTGACCAACCTTGAAGTATATTTATCTTTGATGTAAATAGAGACCTTTAGTCTCTGCCTGTGATGGCCTAAATGTGTAGAAGGCATTATAACCTAGCACTGTTGGTGTGTTCTCCGTGGCTTTAAACCATGGCTCGGTGACTGAACAGACATCAGCATTGTCTAGGGTAAAGAGAGCTTCTAGAGAGTAAGTTTTTTGTTTAGACTCTTAGCATTAGCAGTAATACCTTTAGATTTTTTTGGTTTTGATTTGCTATGTCGGAAGTACTTTCAGTTTGTTATTGCCTAAAAAAGGCACTATGGGGAAGACAATGTTTTAGCTAATATTCGAAAGCCTAGAGGGGAGAGGTGCAGAACATCCCTGGCAAAGCAGCATGGTCTGTTGACCATCTCCTTCCATGCTGACAAATATTGCATGCCCTTAGAATGACACCAGAAACTAAGCTAATTATTAAAGTCCATCATCTTTTGTTCATATTGTGGCATCATCCTTGGAGAAAGTCAAATGCTGCTCAATGCCAGGCTTATACCAGCTTGAGACACATATTCTGAGAGCTCCGTGATGTCACTCTTCATATAGTTTATTAAGGTAAATCTCAGGTCATTTACTCCCACATGGAATATGACAGAGTCATATTGGTAATTGTGGTCCAATGACCTGAGTGCCTGTGTAATGTGATGGATCCTAGCCCCTGATATTTAACTGACAATGACTTTCTCCTTACTCAGCCTGGTGAGAGGGACATCAATGTGCCTCATGATGGTGTCTCCAATTATTAGAATGTTGGATTGTGTGCTGGCTTGCCTTATGGGCTTAGAGGTAGAGGCTCCATTTGATGTAGATATATGTGTTGATGTAGGTGTTGTTTTGAAAGAGTGCATTTGGGGCTGCTGAGGGTATTTGTTATGTGTACCTCATCTACGAGGTCTTTGCGGTTTTGGAAAGTTATAATTAAGTGTCTCAGCATATGTAGGTCGATATGCTTGCTTTGAATTGTGCGTGATGGGTGGAGTGCATGTGCTACTGACAACCTTATTGACATTAGGAGTACTATTATGTGGGAGCTTTGCCTCCAGTGACATTGTGTAAATACATCTCTCACATACCATATCAGTTTGTTTGAGAATTAACTGGTTGTCAGTAAACATGAGGCAATTTCTACATTATCTCAGGATGCCCAAATCCACCAAGCTGGTAACAGAGACAGTAGGAAAGGTCATATCCATGGCAACAGACCTTTTCTTATTGATCAGACAGTTAGAGTGTGAATATCAATCACTGTCAGGAGTATCCGGTTTGCAACTATGGAGACAGTGCTTGTCACTGCAAACTAGTTGTCCTGTATGCATCTAGGTATTGGAGAAATTTCAATAATGATTTTATAGGGAAAATGTCACTCAGGATGTCTGAGTCTATACAGAGCATTGCCAAACACTTGAGGGGAAACTAATATCTAGACAAGCTACAGGAAATACTTCAAACACTAAACAAAAAAGTAACAAAAAAACCCTGAGACAAATAATATAGCTAAAGCTTTGACCTCAGATGTACTGTCATGAAGATACATCGGAGCATCATACATAAGCATACTTAAAAGGTAAGCTGTTTCTCCCTCTTTTGGTATGTGTGTATATGTGAAAATAAGGAAGGATCACTGGCTGTTTAGTAGATATAGATTAATTTGGGATTATCCCCTTTCTATGCTTTATTACATCCTTTACAATTGGGAAATTAAATATATGACCAAAGAGACATCCTTAGCTTGAGCTTTCATGTCCTTGAACTTGATCACCTTATTTAATAAAACATTCATATATTATATACAGTAATGTTTCCATGGTGGGATATTTGGTGGCTTTCATTCTTATTGTTGGCTATATTTGAAATATAAACCCTTGAGATCTTGTATATTAGACACAAAACTGATTTGAGATACAGATGGGGGCTCACCTCTGATGTTGTTGAATTTGGGTTATGTTTGGCAATAATTGCACGTTTGTTTGTAGTTATTTTGCTAGAGAGGATAGTGCAGTAGGAAACTATATGTGCGATCTATGTAATTCAGATGCCAGTTTGAGATGCAGAGTGGTGGAGTGCTGTTGAATGTCCTGGAGTACTTCCCTGCTTGTTAAAATAGATCTATTAACATAACTGAGAGATTGGACTATTGTTTGGGGAAAATGCTCTAATTTTCCTTAATTGAAAGATCTGCTGTGCTGTCCTTGTAGGAGTGAGTGTTGGGAGGAGATACTTGCTATTTGTTCTTTATTTTAGTGTTTTTAATGCATTATAAACAAGCATTAACCTGTTTTCTTTATTTTTTCCTGTATACAAATGCTGCTTGATAAAACATTTGCTCGTCTTGCACAAGATACCTTCAGTTTTTTTATTTATTTTTTTTATTTTATTTTGCATTTGTTTACCAGGAAAGTCCAACTGTACACATGTCCTTTTTCAGCAGAGGCCTGGGAAGAAAAGCTCCACATACTATACAATATAGAACAAATTACAGGACAGGATAGCTACAGTTGGAAAGCATAAGCAAAGTACACTCTGGTAAAAAATACAATTGGATAATTACAGCAAAGCTCCATGTGATATACAATATTAAACAATTACAGGACAATTATAAAATACAGGGTAGATGCATTTGAAAAGCTTCAGCAAAGTGCAGTCTAGTAAAAATACATTTGGATAATTATGCACTCTCATTACCTGAATTTCCCACTGGAACTCTTCAAAGCTTCACTACTTTTAGCTGCTCGAGCTTCCCTCTAAGAATAGGGAGAGAAAAAAGGGAAAAAAAGCACTTAGCACAAAAGTGTGGAACTATGGAAATAAGAATATGCGACCTTTGACCTTAAGCACTTCCTGATAAACGTCGATCATATGGATTGTTAAGGAAACAACTTAAAGTATCCAAATTGTTGTTAATTAACATTATTTAAAATAAGAAACTTAATTTATTAGCTAGCAGTTTATTGTTAGAGCAAACGAGGCTACATAAAAGCATTTTTCTGAACTAAGGACATAGAATGAGTACAAGAAAGTTTTTTTAATGTTGGAAATAAATATCTAAGCACAAGAGGAGAATATATGAGGCTTTGTTTAAAGGAATAATAACAAAAGAAAGCAGAGAAAAGAGAAGTGAATATGAACATATGATAGTAAATCTTTTAACGTCTAAATGCAGTTCATTAATGGAACATTGAGTTTTATTATTATAAGTTTGGTCAGCAGTCTGTTTGCTCTATATGAATAGCTGCACTGTACACAGCTAATAAAGAAAAAGCAATACAAAGATTCCTGCAAATTTAAAAATCTAATCATGCTAGGACAATTGATAATAGCTTGATCTAAACTGTAATACAGTTCCTATCACAGAAACATCACAACAAGCACATATTATTCTATTATATACACTAATGCAAATTAATATATGCTGTAGAGTTATATATAATCAGGTATTTGTGCAAAATGAGTAATTGGTGTCTGAGTGGCGCTTCACGGTATTGATGAAATGAAATAGATGCTAGGGATGAATATTTGGTTAAATTAGGGTAAGACCAAGAGTTAAATGTTTGATTTTGTGTATTTGTTATTTCTTTACTATGGGAATGAGAGGTGTACTAATAGGTTTTCTGGCAGAGTGGCTGATGCATGGAACAGACTGCCTGATTACATTGAAGCAAGTACTGGTTTGGATAATTTTAAGAACAGTCTGGATACTTATTATTGGAACAAGTATTTTAATGTACTGGAAAGCTGGAAGGGCATTGATGCCTGTGCTGGAGATGTTTGTATATATGCAAAACTGGAAGCAATCTATTGCCTTGTGATGTAAACACTGTGGAGTTTTCATTCAGACATTAAAAACTTATTTGATTTACAATGTTTTATACATTGCACCTATCGCATTGATTTTGAATCTAGAATAATTATTTATTTATTTATATGCTTACCAAATATAGCAATTTATCTAATATGCTCTATACTTTATATATTAAAATAGTCCATTTTAAAGGTGTAACTGACTGTATTTGGAATTTAACATTCAAAATAAGAATGATTTTGAAATGACTGCCACAGTCTTAACAATCTTTTAGTTTTTTTTGAAATGTATAATGCCTTTTCTTTTAATATTTAATATACTATTCTATAAATACATCTATTGGTCCTATATAGTTATGACGGATTATTGCAACTTTTAAGGCATACCATAATGAGTTGTGGCACACTGACTATGCTTGAATTCTGTGTTGTGTAGAACTATACTATATCATTTGATGCATACGATCTTGGAAGACGAAATACATAACTCTGTATTGTTATATACTAATAGAAAAAATATGACATGATACACTGTATTAGCTTTTTATTCAGACTTAACATTATATTGATTAGAATGCATTTTTGTTATCCTTTGATGACTTAGTCCATACTAATATATATATATATATATATATATATATATATATATATATAACATACATGACTACCACTTCACTGCTAATATAAAGATGAATTTTTCATAAAACTGGTATATGACAAGTGAAGTTGTTTTTCATATGCTCTTGAACAGTGAAAGTAACTATATATTAAAACTGAAAATGGATACCTAGGAAATGACTTACTCTAAATAAGCAATGTTTTATTTTTTTAAAGAATAAATTAAGGATTAGATGTAGAAGTATAAGACTAAGGATCAAAATAACCTGGGTGTCATAAATAAACATTTTATTAGCTAATATTGGAGAGTGCATCAGATTTGTCAGGATTGATTTTTCTTTCTTTCTTGCCTTCTTCATTGAAACTCATAATATATATATATATATATGTAGAGAGAGAGAGAGAAGGAGAGAGAGAGAGAACTAAAGAGTTAAAGAGAAAAAGATTAACAAACTTAAATAACACAGAAGTGAAGGCAAATGGAAGAAAAGTAATACTTCTAAATATATATATATAAAATCTCTTGATTTTTGGACACAGGATGAATTCTCATTAAATGCTAGTCATATTCTTAGCAGGTTATAAAAATTGGTACTTATGTATTATCGCAACCAGATTTTCGCGATACTGGTAAGTAAATGATCTAGACAAAATTTTAAGTACATTGTATAGTTATTTTAATGTGCCTAGTGACTTAACATTTGTTCTGAAACAGATAATAGGAAATTTGATAATAGCACTGATATTTAAAATAAGATGGAGAGTACTTTTTATTAAATTATTCTAATAAACAGTTTAGTAAAAGGCAGAGGCATTAGAAAGTATGGGAATGGAGAATAAGGGATGGTAGAGGGTAGTTTTGATGATGGTATCATCAAAACTGCAAGTAAGAATTCTATTTTATGATCTGTAAATAGTTATAAAATAGTTTTAGAATCGGTCCATAACACATCATTAGGTATTGGAATATGTCACCAGAAGGGATACATATAGATGCATATCTTTAAATGAAAATGATCTTAATAACCCTATAAAGAGAAGAAGTCTCAATAAATATTTAAAAATAAAGTTGATATCACCTTTTTACAAGAAACATGCTTAATAAAGAAAGGCATAGATAGATTATGTTTCAAAAATTATTCTATTCTTGTAGAATCACACTTTCATATGAAAAGAAGAGGTAATATGATTTTATGGAGAAAATCCTTAGAACTTCCTAAGATAATTGAAACATACTCAGATAAAAATGGTATGCTGAGCCTTGTTTTTATAGAGATTAACAAACAATATATTACATTAGTAAATACTTATTGGATACCTGGTATTGATGCAAAAGTAGCAAGGAAATATTTAGAACTAATCACTTTACTTTTGAAAGGAGATAGAATAATTGCAGGTGATTTTAAGTGTATTTTAACTCACAAAGTTACTACTAAAGGTGAGAAAATATGTATTTCAGCTGCAGCAAAAATAGTTTTATTGATACTAAAAATTTAAAGGATATCTATGAACTAAAAGGCTTGAATTCTTTAAATTATACACACTACTCATAGATTAAGTACACAAACAGTTATTGACAAAGTATTTACATCTGATAGAATATTCTCCAAATATAAGGAGTTTCAATAATTGCATGTCCACTGTCCGATCACAATGCTATTGTTTTCAATATTAGTATTAAACCAAATAATCTGTTTTTTGGCAATGAATTCCAGTCTATATTGTTAAAATAGGTGTTTTTAAGGAGTGGCTATTAAAGGAATTAAATATGTTTTTAGAAAATAATGATAATGACACTCCTAAAGTTATTATATGGGATACATTAAAAGCATATTTATATGGAAGAAGTGAGAGTTGGTAAATGAATAAGAGAAAATAATGGGATAAAGAATTACTAGATTTATAAATGAAAATAAACAACTTGAAGTGCCATCTTAAAGCAAATTACATAAATACAAACTCTGAATTAAAACAGTTGAATTCAAAATATGTTGAAATACTGAATCATAAAGTAACAAAAAATTTGGAGATGCTTAAAATACAGTCGTATTCAGTGAACTCAAAATGTTTACATAGATTAGCCGTGAAGTCTAAAGGAGTAAAAAACACAATTTATATTAAGGAGATTACTTATAAGATTAGATATAAACCCAAAACGGTGACAGATCTAAAAGATATCCTAGAAATCATTAGAAAACATTATGAAGAAATTAACAAAACTGATTGCACTTTGATTGATTCTCATCTGAGAGATAATTGTCTTAAAGAAAATGTGAAAAAGAAATTGACAAGAGAGCAAAACATTATATTAAACAAACCAATATCTTTCACAGAATTGAAGGACCAAATTAAAAATCTCAAAAATAATAAATCCCCAGGTTTAGATGGAATAATCATAAAAGTGTGGGTACCTAATGGCAGTTCAACTGGTTTCAGTTATCAGTTCTCACCACATCACAGGAATAAAAGTCCTCTTCAGGAACACAGGTCATAAAGTCCTCTTCAGGAACACAGGTCATAAACTCTTTCAAGTATCCAAGTAAAACGAGACACCGGAGTAAAAGGATAATAATTTATTGTAGTTAGCGCTTTCGCCACGTAGGCTTCATCAGACTTTATACAAAATGAGAAATCTACTTATTTAAAAACTAATGAAACGAAAACCATTGGTCATAAATTATCCAATGAAACAGCAAGGTCATTAACTCATATCTAACACATGAAAAGCCTATGCTGAAAAATGCTGCAAACAGTTGCCTCAAAGCAATACTAAAAATATTAAATATATTACCTAAAATACATTGTCATATAAACTACTGACATATATACTAACATTCAGTATCTAAGCTAAAATCTGCACTAAACAAATACATATAATTAAAACATTATATATGGTGATTAATACGAACAACTAACATATAAACACCTTTGGATGACAGCAACTCTAATGCAGCTGAGTTGCAAACATAAAATGAAAACAGTCTGAACAACAAGCGCTTCAAATACTGCAGCATGCAGAAACACATAAAGTTCACATAATGCACTTAACTTATTTAAAATGTTGGATTATCTAAAATATAACAAACATCACACTCTAGTTCATGATGTATCCAGGAAAGCAAAAAAGGACAACATTAGGTAAACACGATAAAAACTCTAACTGAATACAAACGAAAACAGAACCATATGACAATAAAAGTCACTAACCTGAAAGCATAACAGCTTAAAAATCCATTCAAAAGAGCCAGCATATATATATATATATATATATATTTTGATTGCTAACTAAGCAACTTAATGTTACAGCAGCTCATAAATCCATTATAGAGAGCAGTTTGTGTTAGCTCTCACTCTAGCTTGCTAGGCATTCATCATAGGGTGGTTTACATAATGTTAAAGTAACATAACACACACAATACTATGACATATATAGAAGTGAAAGCATTGTGTTACAAGCTGTAACATACACTTAAGGTGTACATCAGCAGTAAAGCAGGTTAAAAAATAAATAAACCAAAAGTACACCATTTGACAAAAACTCACTATGGCAGCACACTCAATCGTGGCAGATATTAAGACTTCACTCGCTGTTGAATGCACAACTCTGCGCTAGTCCTTAAACAGCAGTAACAAATAATACATAAACTCAATATAAATATATTAGATGGATATGCAATCAGCTCTATCTACCTAGGTCTCATAATGGAACCCAAACGCTCCAAACAAGAAGAGGGATATATAGGAAACATAACAGATAGTAACCAAATAACTATCAAGCAAAGCCCAAGAATATAGAACTATGTGAGAAATCACAACTAACTATCAATCCTTATCAAAGTCCCTACTGAGCAACTAACAGAAAAATACACACAAAAAAAGGGAACGGGAGGGGTTGTGGGGAGACAAAGTCCAGGCTTATAAATATCCAGTACTAAACGACCGGAAGACATACTAAACTGCAGATCCAGAAAAGATCATAATTTCGGTCTACACACCCTTCTTTTCCTTAACATCGGTTTAATTTGAACTTTATCATTGAGTCCTGGTGCCTTGTCGGCTCTACATCTGATAATCCACCTTAACTCCTTTTCTAAAGTCAAATTTACCATATCACCACCTCTAATGTTCCCAAACACAGTTTGGAGAGCACAGAAAGTGAACTTATGCGTTGCATCAAACAACTGTACATGTTTTGCTAAGGCATTATGAGCCGAACTAACACGAATTTGATAAATATGCTCCCTTATGCGCTCCCTCAGAGTTCTATTGGTCTTCCCAATATAAAACGAGGGGCACTTGGTGCATCTAGCCAAATATATCAAATTACTACTACCACAATCGGTCCCAGTACTTAGTTTAAATGTGTAGCCTGTAGTGGGATGTACAAAACTCATCCTAGTATCTATATAAACACATTGTTTACACCTACCACAAATTTTAGTATTATACTCATGTTGTATATGACTATTCTGATGTAAAACATTCTTAGGGCCACAGAGAATCCTTCTCAGGTTAGGTTTATTTTTAAAAGTAAACTTAGGTTGGGTCCCTACTAAGGGGCCTGCCTTGTCATCCAATAACAAAACATCCCAATGCCTCTCCATTATCTCCCTAAGAAACACAACATCTTTGGTGAAGAACATACAGGCTCGTATCTCATTATTGGTCACTTCCAATGTATCATGGCTAGTTGTACTTGGTTCCAAAAAGTAAGGTCTAGCTCTATCAGATCTGATGTTATCTACCTCTCTCAAAACTTCTTCAAATTTAAAAGGAGCATAGCCTCTCGAGGTGAAGCTACGCCGCAAATAGCTAACTTCATTAACATAGCCTTCTTCTGAGGCATTAAGCCTAGAGGCTCTCATCAGCTGACCTTTCATCACATTGTCAAATACATATTTAGGGTGCATACTCCCTCTATGTAAAAATGTATTCTTATGGCATGACGTACGATGTATAGAAGTATTCAAGAGGCCACTATCCAATCTATGTATATTAACATCTAAAAAAGAAATTTGCTCACGTGAATAATTCAAAGTGAACTTCAAAAATTCGGTGGATGTGTTAATATAATCATAAAAAGCTAGAAGGCTCTTCTCGTCACCAAGCCAGACAATAAAAAGGTCATCCACAAATCTTTTATAAAGGCCTATGTCTGTCATGAAGCGCTGGTTCTGCAATATAAATTCCTCTTCCCAATTTGCAGTGAGTGAAGTCTTAATATCTGCCACGATTGAGTGTGCTGCCATAGTGAGTTTTTGTCAAATGGTGTACTTTTGGTTTATTTATTTTTTAACCTGCTTTACTGCTGATGTACACCTTAAGTGTATGTTACAGCTTGTAACACAATGCTTTCACTTCTATATATGTCAAAGTATTGTGTGTGTTATGTTACTTTAACATTATGTAAACCACCCTATGATGAATGCCTAGCAAGCTAGAGTGAGAGCTAACACAAACTGCTCTCTATAATGGATTTATGAGCTGCTGTAACATTAAGTTGCTTAGTTAGCAATCAAAATATATATAAATATATATATGCTGGCTCTTTTGAATGGATTTTTAAGCTGTTATGCTTTCAGGTTAGTGACTTTTATTGTCATATGGTTCTGTTTTCGTTTGTATTCAGTTAGAGTTTTTATCGTGTTTACCTAATGTTGTCCTTTTTTGCTTTCCTGGATACATCATGAACTAGAGTGTGATGTTTGTTATATTTTAGATAATCCAACATTTTAAATAAGTTAAGTGCATTATGTGAACTTTATGTGTTTCTGCACGCTGCAGTATTTGAAGCTTTTGTTGTTCAGACTGTTTTCATTTTATGTTTGCAACTCAGCTGCATTAGAGTTGCTGTCATCCAAAGGTGTTTATATGTTAGTTGTTCGTATTAATCACCATATATAATGTTTTAATTATATGTATTTGTTTAGTGCAGATTTTAGCTTAGATACTGAATGTTAGTATATATGTCAGTAGTTTATATGACAATGTATTTTAGGTAATATATTTAATATTTTTAGTATTGCTTTGAGGCAACTGTTTGCAGCATTTTTCAGCATAGGCTTTTCATGTGTTAGATATGAGTTAATGACCTTGCTGTTTCATTGGATAATTTATGACCAATGGTTTTCGTTTCATTAGTTTTAAATAAGTAGATTTCTCATTTTGTATAAAGTCTGATGAAGCCTACGTGGCGAAAGCGCTAACTACAATAAATTATTATCCTTTTACTCCGGTGTCTCGTTTTACTTGGATACTTGAAAGAGTTTATGACCTGTGTTCCTGAAGAGGACTTTATGACCTGTGTTCCTGAAGAGGACTTTTATTCCTGTGACGTGGTGAGAACTGATAACTGAAACCAGTTGAACTGCCATTAGGTACCCACACTTTTATGACTGTTTTAGTTTATGAACTTTTTTCCTGTGTGGGCACCATGCTCTGTTTGCTGTGTGTGGCCTTTTTTTGCTTTGTTAGATGGAATAATATTGGAAATATACAAGCTATTTCCAGATAGCACATTGAAAATTTTATTAGATGCCTTTAAAGCAAGCAACTTTTCTTCATGGAAATATGCTATGATTTTTCCTATTTTAAAGCAAGACAAAAATCCAAAAACAATGCTCCTCCTATCATCCCATCTCTATCCTAAATGTGGATTATAAAATTTTTATGTCCATTTTCACAAAAAGGTTAAGTCAAATGTTAACAAACTTAAAAGATGAAGACCAAACAGGTTTTATATTACATAGGAACGTTCAAAATAATGTTGTTGGACTTTTTTCTTTAATTGATTTTGCAAATAAGAAAAAAAACTTTGGTCTAGACAAAGCCAAAGCATTTGATTCTATAAGTTGGTCTTATCTTTTTGAATTTCTTAAAGAATATCATTGTTCACTTGATTCTATTAACCTAATAACTAGACTGTATGAGAATTCAATTTCATATGTTAAAATTGGTGCATTTTTGTCAAGCCCACTTAAAATCCTGAAAGGTACAAAACAGGGTTGTCCAGTGTCTCCCCTCTTATTTGCCTTGTCAATAGAACCATTGGCTAATTTTATAAGAACAAACACCAATATAAAAAGATTCTTTGTGGGGAATAATTATTGATCTAAAATATAACTTTTTGTTGACAATGTTTTATTGACCATTAGGGACATTGACTCGTCCTTAGAACATGTCATGAACTCCATAAATCTTTTTCGGAAAATGTTGTGCTTAAATTTAATCAAAATAAAACAGAGACCTTACTGATAAATAAAAAAAAAATACCTTATTAAGAAAATATATTGACTTTAATTGGGAAAATGATCAATTTAAATATTTAGGTGTGATAAAGTCTAATTGAATTGAATCACTTAAATTAAATCACAAAAATAGTCAATATTATTAAAAAACAATTAGAAGATTGGAATAAAATATGTTTTATGATGGGCGAAAGATTAATGTTGCTAAAAATGATCATTTTTACCCAAAATTTTATTCTACATACAAACATTAATCGCAGCCCCTCAAAATGAATAATTAAACAAACAAATTCACAACTACTCAAACTTTTATAACATCCTCAAACATGAGAATTAGTTCTAACTGGCACTGTAGGAGTTGGGAGCATGGTGAAATAGCATTTCTAAATACTGAACTATATGCCAAATTGACTGCTCTTAATTTAATAAGCCTATGGTTAAACACTGAATATACCTCAAGTTGGAAAAATATTCATAAGTCACTTCTCCATTTACATTGCACAGCAGAAGAAGATAATATCATGTTCTCTGATACAAATATAATATATCTGATACTAAAAGATACAATATATCATTAGAATATATTTGATACTAAAAGATACAATATATCATCCCAAAAATATAAAGTTTATCCCTTTTATTAACCATGCTCTAAGCAATTTTAAAACAATAATGCATAGTAACTATTTAGTAAAGAATGCATTGCTATTAATGTTTCCAATAGCTTTCATGAATAGATGTCTAGATCCATTCAACTTAAATACATTAAAAGAAATGGAAAACAATGGTTTAAAATTTTGGCATCAATTTTTTAAACAATAACAAGATATATGACTTGAACTTTCTTATAGCCAGGTATAATATAAGCAAGATGACTGGCTAAATATACAAACGTTTAGAGAATTTCTCATGAGTGAATTAAAATTAAGCTTAAACACAAACTCGATTATAATCCCAAAAATATTAGCCTTATTTTTTGGAATAAATACACAGAGCATCACTAAGAATACATCTCTATCCATAGTATATGAAAATGTAAGAGATGAAATTCCTATATTAGAAGACTCATTTTGGAACTACTCAACTAAAGTTAATAAAGGAACCTTTTCAGAAGCCAATAAATCTATAATATTTAAATCTATAAATAATACATCATCATCCCCTTATTGAAAAATTTTTACATGGGAATTTCTACACAGATGTTTTCTAACCCGACACAAAATTGCTTTAATGTATAAAAAAGATATTAGTAAATGTTGGAGGTGATGAAATATTAGATGCAGATTGGTCACATATGTTTTTAAATTTCAAAATTGTATCTCCATTCTGTTCTGAATTTAAAGACATTATATTAAAGCATTGTGGTTGGACAATTGTGAAATAACAGACTCACTAATACTATTTAATACACCAATACCAGACTCAATAACAAAAATACAAATACATCTTCTTTGGTTACTTCTTGCAATTGCAAGAAAGTTGTTACAATAAATTGGAAATGTCAGAAATTCCTCCCATTTTCTGATTTTCTTTCTTTAGCAAAAAAATTGTCTGTAATAGGGAATTACAAACTGCTTATATTAGAACATCAAATGTCACACATAAAAAATTGTCATGGTTAAAACTGAAAGATCATTTGGATAAATATTAATATTGATGAGGAAAGTGTATTTGTTATGGACCCTGTATATAAATTTGGACTTTGTTATTGTATTGTTCGCATGTATTGTATATTTCATGGTAATTTTTTAAAAAAATCTAATAAAAAAATAAAAAGAAATGGTTTATCCTAAACACTGCAGTGTACACTTAACAGTTAGACATAAAAGTGGGCAACTTAAGTTTTAGCTAAGTGGAGACCCACTATTTTTAAAAGAGCAAGATAGATTGAAAGGGGGTGGGCACTTTTGTATTCTGGTACTATGGAATACAGTGGGATGGCCAGCAGATTTAAATAGTTGAAGGGGAATAATTTCACAAAATTATAGTTTTGTGTGTACTCACACCAGCCAGTGAAGGAGAGAGGGAAGGAGATATATGGTCAAATTAACATAAGGGACAGGCAACTAGAAAGACAGTAGTGTTTAAGAACAGAACAGTAACAGGGTGGAAGGGCAGGGAAAAAAATTCTGTCTGACTCACAAGAGACACAGCTTTTAATATGCAATTAAAAGTAGAAATAAAACAAATCACAGTATACAAAATAGAAAAGGGCAATAAAGTAATACAAAGTACAAGATATTACAAGCAAACTAACCTTTCCCCTCACAGCAAGCTATGGTAGAGTCTGGGTGAGCTTTTCCAGCAGGGTGTTCAGAGGAGAAGAAGAGTAGTAGAGTTCATACTTTAGAGATGTATGTAGGATACATCCGAGGGTGTTCAGAGAAGAAAGATATCAGCCCAAATATAGCCAGTGCAAAGGATGTCAGATAGCAGTCATACATCACATATAACACACTCTCTGCATTAGCTATTCTGCTGCTTTCAAAAGAACTACATAACAGTGTAACACAGAAACAGTTTGTGATTCCACTGTGTGCCCAGAACATGTCATATGCCACACAGTCAGTATATTGCTGCTGTAATAGTATTGCACATATACAGCAGCAACAGTGTCTGAGGTTATTCAACCTATATGTCAGTGTGCCCTACACATAGTATACCAAACTATAAATATAGGACATTGCTGTATATAGGGGATCTGAGATGTGCAGTGGGTGCTATTGTGTAAGGGAACAATGTGGGGAGAACTTTATTGGTATACACTTAGATGGCTTGTGTGTTACTTATATACACTGTGTCAGAACAGTTCAGATATATTGGTGGTGTGCCACATTCTTTAAGAAGTAGAGTGTAATGCAATACTCCATCACTGCATCCAACACTACACTTAGGTAATGCTTTCATTGTAAACTGCTCTTCTTCCTGGGTAGTGTACATTGAAGTATGGCTTCCCTGCAGTTGTCAGCTGTATTCAGCTCCCACTAGATCTTTGTCAACAATTCACAAAGTATGCACAATGGATGTTTCAGCTGTACATGGAAACACCTATACCATGGCATGACAGTATTCTGTGTCCATGGACTATCATGCTACATTAGCTAGGATACAGTCCCAAAACACACAGAGAACATGGGTGGCAGTTGCTTCATTCAGTGCAACCTGGTAGCATGCTTGCTGTGTCTTCTGCAGATACAGTGGTGTTCCATATGCTAGACAGCATTCCAAGTGATAGTTGGCAATGTGTTCTGTAGCTCAATGAAGCTGAGTACTGCTTCCCCCTCTTCCTCCTCCAGTAGAAATGTCAGAGATACAAGTATCTGGATCTGCAGTGTTGGTCCCATATGTATATACATGGCAGGCACTGCCATTGAAGTAGCCTCCATAGGATTTGTTCAAAGTAGAATAAATAAATAACCTTTGGGAACTGCTATTGGGATGTGGTGCCATATACCAGTTATTAATGACCTTTTAATGTTGGTCAGGATGTATGCTGGCTTCATTTGTAGTCCATATGACTTGCAGAGTTCCTGTTTCATAGTCCACAGTCCAATAGTCTTAAACTACAACGTTGATTCTGCTGTCATTAGAAACATTATTAAACAAAACTGGAAAATTTTTCTCATGCAGATGGCTTGGTGGACATCTTTGGACCCCAACCTTGTTTTATTTATAAAAGGGGCCCCAATATTATGGATAAGGTGAACATTGCAAAGCCACCAAAATGGATGAATCAAAGAAGACCACCAAAAAAAGGAATTTATAAATGTGGGTGTTGTAATCCATGTGACTATACTTTTCATGATGGTTCTTTCACTTTAGATAATATAAATTTTACCATTAGACTAACTAAATACTACAATTCTAGGTCTTGCAGGAGCAGTTTATTTTGCTAAGTGCACAATCTACAAAATATTTAATGTTGGGAAAACTGAGAGGTTCCCAATAAAATGGATATATGAGAACAGTTATGACATTCTGAGGAAAAATTAAAATGCTCTTTACAAAGAGTGAAAGGGTAAATTTACATTTTCAATATTTTGAGTTTTCAATCAAATGAATGACACCTGCTCCACCATGTCTGCATACGTGCTTCTTCACATGTGAGGCAGAGAGCTAATGTGACTGACTTGGGCAGCCGCAGTACATGCCCTTCCCAACTCACTGCTGACTTCAGTGCTATGGATGACCTCCATTGTACCACATTGGTGTGTTAGACACAGTCAGCCAGGAACTAGTCTACCACCCTCCCTCCCAGCATAGGCACTACTCATCTTACCCAGCTAGCCCATCAGTCACTCAAGCCACTAATTGAACTTGAGTCACCTGTGTCATAGTCAGGGCTTTAACCCTCTACACAACAAAATTAGCTAACTAGGAGGACCCAATTTTAGTGTAGTCCTGGCGAGACCCCTCTAAGACAATAAACAACAGCAAGGAAACAACAAGATAGTAGAAATTATACAATTAAATAATTCACAAGGCATCATTCAGTCAATATATATAACATAGTCTTAAACAAAGTAACATAAGAAATGAATGCACTGCTAGGTATTACTTGAAGTTTATTTTCTAAAGCAAACACCAATGCAATTTAGTAGCAAGTATAACAAGGGAGGAGGACTTACGTTCATAGGTGTGTACTAGGCCAACGCCTCTGGAGCCTTTACAAGCCTACCCCATAGAGGTGCCTTGGCATCATGCCACTATTAGTTCCCAGTGCCTCTATCAAGTAGAACCACTGGAGTGATCCCCGGGGTGAACTTTCTATTTACCATCCACTCATCAAGATTTCCCTTGAAGAGGGTCAGTGAGGTGTTCTGCTTGACATGTATGGGAAGTCTATTCCAGAGCATGGGCAGTCTCTGGGTTATGCATCTGTCCCTCCAGCATGTTCTGTTGATTGTGGTAATGAGGTTGGGGTCCCTGGAACATGTGGTGCAGAGGGATTGGGATTTCTTTAGGTGTAACATTTCTAACAGGGCTGGGTCAGACATGGCTTTGTAAGTCAAGCAGCGATCACCTCTTAATAGACAATATGAGACAGAGAAAAGCTGGAGTTTTTTGAGTCTGTCCATGTAGGGCATGTGTTTAAGGCCTAGGAGCTTCTTCATGAGGTACTTTTGTGGCCTCTCCAGCTGCTGCAGGTGTTTAGTGAGTTACATGCCAAATGGGGCATTATACTCGATGATTGGTCTAATGGGGGAAGAGTGAAGAGAGAGATGATGACCTATTTCTTTCTGGATGCAAAACCCTTGGTAATGAGATGTGCCACATAGAAGGACTTTCTGACCACAGTGGCATTGTGGTGGTCGAAGGAGAGGTTGCTGTCAACCTGTGTCCCCAGGTCTCTTATAACACCTTCAGTGTTCAGTGGGCGACCATCAATGTGGTAATTAGTGGGAACTGAGTTTTTCCCAAAAGGAATGACGATGCATTTTTTGGCATTAAGCTTAAGGCCATGGTTTCAACACCAGTCGTTGGTCTCAATGAGGCCTTTCTGTAGGATGTCTGCATCACATGGGGAGTTAATAATGGCTCCTAGCTTGCAATTGTTGGCAAAGTTGGTCAGCCAGAGTCTGTCCGTGTTGGCCTGGACTTCTGAGAAGTAGATGCCAAAGAGGAGAGGACCTAGGATCGATCCCTTTGAGACTTCACTCGTGACTGGTTGGCAGTCAGACTTGGAGTCTGCTATTTTCACACTGTGGGTTCTATCTTTGAGCCAATTTGCAACCCACCTAGTGATATAGGGGTTGATGCCTAGTTTGGTGAGTCAGCTGATAGGTCCAACAGCTACATAGAATGAGGGCTATATGCAAGCAATAATTCCTGACAAGGTGTGTGTTAATGTGCAATTAATGCCCACCTAGGGGTGTTATGGTGGAGGGCCTCTACACCCCTAGAAGGGCATGAATTACACATTAACAAACATCCTGAAGGGCATTAGTGTGCTTAGAGAATGAGGTCTCTGTAAAAGTGTTGTTTTACTTATTTTTTTCAAGTACTGTTTTATTTTTAATATATTTTTGATGTAAAATAGTTCCTGCGCCTAATGTACCATGCTTGCTGTAGTATATATTAATGGTGTTGGAGGAAGTATTTTAGATTCAAAATATAACACTAAAAAAATCCAGGTATTTACTTTATATTTTTGGTCTCTTACTCCTAAAATGTTTGGTTTATTGCCAGTCACTGGAGACAGAAGCAGCTAAACAATAGCATACATTTGAATTTCAGAGTTTTATTTCTTTCAGAAAATTCATGCTAACACAAATCCTTTTATTTAATTAAGTTTGCAATTGTATAAGAGCAATAATTAAAATCTGTTCTTATTTTTGAGTGTTTGTTCTCCTTTATTTTAATCTTCATCCAGATTTCTTCAAATGAAGAGTCCAGAAGTATACAAACCTCTTTGCTGCTGCCAGTGGTAGATCTCACACTAACTTCTGCTTCAAAAAATGCATGCTAACACAAATCATTTAAAATATGTTCCTATTCTGAGCCTTTGTCCTCTTTATTTTAGGCTTATCCAGATACCTTGATCTAAGAGCTTGCGCCTCAACTGTATATATTTTTGCAGAATGACCAAATTTTTGCCTCATATTTTCGGTGTGTTCCTCATAAAAAATCTGCTTTTTGACAAATCACTAGATGAGCTATAGTTTAAAGATGCAAAATAATGATATACATTTGAATTTCTCATTTCATACCCTTCAGAAAATACATGCAATACAAATCCTGTTCTTCTAGCAACTTTCTAAGTTTATAAGAGCAATATTTAAAACATGTTTCTATTTCTTAGCATTTCCCTGCCCCCTCCCATTATGTCAGTCTTTGCCCAGATTTTTTGTGCTAAGAGGTTGGCAGGTATGTCTAAGAGATTGAGCGGTACTTAAAACTGCTGCTGCTGCCAGGGATTGTTCTCTCTTCACTCTCACATACACTAACAAGGGGTTGTTTGGTTGCTTTCACACTTCACTTTCTCTCTCCCTCTCTGTCTCACACGTATGCACGCACACACACACACACACACACACACACACACACACACACACACACACACACACACACACACACACACAGTCTCTGCTTTCATGCACACATTTACTTACACATGCATTCAAAAAAATAAACACTTTTCTGTTTTGCTCGATCAATCTTTCTCTCTCTTACTCTCAAACATGCATATACTCTCACACACATTTTTTATTTTTTTTATTTTACACTCGCTAAACATCAAAAGTGCTGCTTAGCGAGTGTAAAATAATGGCTCGCTCACTCTCACTTTCACTGTCATGCATGCATACACTCGCACACAGACATACACACGCGCGCACACACACACACACACACGCACACACACACACACACACACACACACACACACACACACACACACACACACACACACACACACACACACACCTTTTTTTTAGTTGTCTTCTTATTTACATTTTACACTTGCTAAACAGCAAAAGCACTGTTTTGCGAGTTATGAGCTATAGCTTAAAGTTACAAAATAATGACATACATTTGAGTTTCTCATTTCATACCCTTCAGAAAATACATGCAATACAAATCCTGTTCTTCTAGCAACTTTCTAAGTTTATAAGAGCAATTCAGTTAATTAATCAATGGGGCGGCAAAAGCCGACACACTCTGGCTAGACTTATAAATGCCCTCGTATAGCTATGTGATAGCCTAGTACCTACCTATGAACCTATGAGTGTAAAATAATGGTGGCCATTCTGTTTTCTCAGTCTGAGCTCCACGGTAGCTTGATATGCTGCTGTGAAGTGGCAGACTCATTTTTCAGTGGGCATTACTTGTACATTAATACCCTGCTGGAGAACGTTCATTCTCCATTCAGGTTGGTGATGTACAGTTTGCCCATTCTGTAAAGTAAGGATAATACAAAGTGGCTTAGTAAGGGAATGAAGCAGTGAAGTTACACCACAACTGACCTCTTTCCATATTACTGTTGCAGTATTCTTTACCAAAGGGCTCTCATGTCAATGATAGCTCAAAATCTGGCCAGTATAAAAAAGGCTTCAGCTCTTATAGACGCCGTATGTCACATGTATGTTCTCCATGCACAGTGTAGGGTATAAAGGTGATGTACAGATGCAGATACTCAGAACTTCTTTGCTGCCAGTATGAATGCAGTCAAAATCAAGAACCAAGAATAGAGACCAAGTAGATAATCCTGGAGGCTCCACAATCACAGACCAGGTGATGAATGGACCAATCAAAATAGTGTCAACAAAACAGTCTTTATTTAGCACTTTCATCTGTCTATAACATCAGACTTAATCAGAATAATATACAAACCAAATTCACTTCATAGTATATACCTTTAAAAAATCCCATGACATTTAAAATCCAATGACGTTAAACAGTAAAGTTAGATTAATAAATAGTTGACTAAAACAAGTGTGACCATAAAAGGACTTCTCCCAAAGTCTTCCATTAAAAGAGGTATGAACGTAGTTTTAAATAACTCCCAATGCTGATGTTTTCGTTTAGACTGGGAACTATGTGGGCATTAAGCTGTATTTGCCAACATAGTTCCTTAAATTCCAGCCTATCTTCCCATGGACCTCCCTGTATATCTTTTTTTATTCTTTCTAAGACTATAAACTTAAAGTGGTGCATAGCATGTTTTTCTATATGTTTATATAAGGCGTTCGTAATGTTCTTATTTTTTATATCTCTGTTATGCTCATATATTCTCTATCTCAGGTGCCTAATGGTCTTTCCTATATAAAAACAATCACATTGACAGCATAATGCTGCATAGACTACCCCGACTGTGTTACAACAATAGTTACTTCTAAAGGTGATTTTAAACCTATTTATTCTAATTTTGTCAATCTCTAAGATGTAAACACATTGTGGACAAAAGCCACATCTTTTCATCTTTCCTTTTGTATTGTGGATGTCAATCGAACTTTCCAACATGTTTTTTATAGTTGATCCCCTCCTAAAAACAAAGTGTGGTGCCTGCCCTATCTTGCTCAATATTTCTTCGCAGTTACCAAAAATTTGCCAGTTCTTCTTTAAAATGTTGCAAATTTCCAAATGATCTAAACTAAACTTAGTGACAAAGGAACATGAATAAATATCTTTTTCCTGCTGTTTTGTGTTAACAGAAATAACAGAACATTGTTCTTTACTGTTATTTAAAATAGGTATGATAGTCCCGTTATTCCTTTTCATGTCAACTTCTTGGCAAACTTGCTCTAATAATTTTTGTGGATAGTTTCTTTACAGAAACATATTTTTCAACTTATTACTCTGTTCCACAAAAACATTGTCTTTGGTAATCATCCGGGCTAGTCTGACAAACTGTCCTTTCACTATACCTTTTTTGACATGTTCCGGGTGGTGACTACTATAGTGCAGTAAACTATTGCAATATGTCGGTTTTCTGTATATATTACTCGTAAAGCAACCTGCTTCATCATCTTTGTTAATCTCCACATCTAAATAACTAATTTTGTTATTGCTGTAATTGTGAGTAAATTTTAAAAAAGTGGTGGTGCTGTTAATGTATTCCAAAAACTCTTCAATATCTGCACTCTCCCCTACCCAAACAAAAAACAAATCTAAATAGCGTGCATATAGTTTCCATATAGTAGCTGGACTGAGTGCCATTGTCAGACATTGGTCTGAATGCCCTTCTACTGTGCTGATTACCAAGATGTGTTTACAGATAAGTGTCCCACTGGGGTTTCTTCTCTGTCTCTTTTTTTTTTTTTTTTTTTTTTTTGTGGTTATTGTGTTAATGTCATCCAGAAAAGGAAAATGTCAGTGTCGGAGGCAGATTTCCAATAAAGATTGTCATGACCAGTACCTCTTATGCTTGGGTGCTTCCCATGACCATACACAGTGCTTTATCTGCCAGATGTTTGCACCCAAGACCCTTCATACTTGTCTCTCCTTCTTGTGTATTTACCTGGAGAACCAACCTCTTAAGTTGCTGGCTCAAGGTGCTGTGGTGGTATCCTCCTATCCCAAGGGCCAGCTGTCAGCCAAGAAGAAGACCAAAAAAGTTAGGTTCGATCTGGCTGCAGTCCAGCCTCCCCAGGTGTCTTTCTTAAGGCTGGTGAAAGCCAGAGGACCATCTGGGGATTGCTTCAGATTCCTTTGCCACAACCCCGTTGGAGGCAGGCATAGATCCATGGGTTTCAGAGGAATTAAGTCTGCTTTTGTTTGTAGGCAATCTCACCCTCCTCCTAAGTGCATTCTCACATGTCTTTAGAGGCTTTTCAAATCTCTGTGCCTGACAGTGAGGGGAAACGTCAGCTGATTATATCTCGAGGACCAAGGGGGATTCCTCAGATCTTAGCTAGGGAGGAGATTCCTGCAAACATTATTGAGTCTTGCCAAGGATCTGACCCTCTTTGGGTGTTTCATGTGGACAGCCTACAGAAAAGGAAACAAAAAAACAAAGTATATTTCCCCTGTTGTTAAGGATCCCGAAAGTGAATGGCAGGATTTCACTCAAGGTCTTTTTAATGCTTTGATGGTCTTGAAGCCTCCTCAAGGGGTATCTGTGCCTGCTCATCCCTGGTCTTCCACTCCACTAAAGAGCCTCAGAGAACTGGATACTTGGACTCAGGGGAAGAATCTTTGGCTTGCTGTTACCAGATCCCTTCTCCCCTGGAGTATGGCTCAGAAGAGGAGGACTTCATAAGTCTAAGATCTCCCTGGAGGAACTTTCCTTTGGGCGTACCATTGCCTACATGGTGGACTATTTTAAGTGGGACTGGTTTCAAGTGTCTGAGATTCAGAAAAGATATTATGAGCTCCTACAGATGGAGTCTCCTAAGCCATACACTTTTCCTGCTGTTCTGGCTGCCCTTCTGGATACTTTCTCAGCAGCATCTGTAGCCCCTGACTCTTAGCGTCCTGCACCTAAAAAGCCAGATAGATTCTATAAAGTACCCGAGGAGTGCAAATTTCTTTATAAATGCCCTTCTGCTGACCCTTCTATAGTATTAGTCTCCTGTTGTAAGCCATTCAAGTTGTTGCCCTCTACCAAGCTGTTGCCTTCTGACAAAAATAGTAGGGCTATGGAAAGGCTGGGCAAAAAAGTTTACACTGTTGCCACTTTATCTTTTAGGAGCATTAACTACCAGACTCACATGACCAGTTATGTTTTGGCCCAACTTTCTCAGGTTTCTAAGGTAATTTCTGACCTTCCTGACTTTGATGGGAAGGCTTTGGCCCCTTCACTGCTGGGCTCTACTTCTCTGGTTGCCCACCACTTAATTAAATGCAGCTATGATGCAGCTGATGCCTCTTCCAGGGCTGCCACCTTTGGTTCAGTTATGAGGCGTTATTCTTGGCTTCATCTTCAGACTTTACCTGATGACATTAAGGTTAAACTCTTGGATGATCCTTTAGATAATAAAAACAACTTTTTTGGGTCTACTGCAGCTGACCTTTTCAAGTCTTTCCAGGAGCGTGGTAAAGTCTTGCAGGAGCTAAAACATATTTTTGTTTCTCCTATTCCAAAACTTCAGAGGAATTAAGTCTGCTTTTGTTCGTAGGCAATCTCACCTTCCTCCTAAGGGCAAGAAGGGTTTTAGACATGTGCCTCCTCCTAAGTCTACTCAGACCCCTGTCTCCCAAAAACCTCCTTTCCAGGACAAACCAGGTTCTGTTTGACAGTTTGCTTCTTTCTGCCCTCTTCTGGGTTCATCTGTCCCTGTCTTTCAACTTGGCTAGAGATCATATCAGACTCTTGGGTTCTGTCCATTATCTGCCAGGGATATTTCATGGTTTGGAAATCACTTCTTGTCTTTTTGGGCATTCATCAACCTCCTTGGGAACAGCTTCTTCATTTCCCAGAGGTGTTTCACTGTTTTCTGGTTCATGGAACCATTCAAGCCATGCTTCCTGCCCAGGTGGGGAAGGGATTTTACTCCAAAATGTTTCTGGTCCCATGAAAGGAGAGCACTCGGAGACCAATACAGGATCTTTCCCAACTGAACACCCTTGTCAAGATTCCTTCATTACATGTGTTATTTCTGTAGACATTATTCCCTCTTCTTCTACCTCTGCCCTTTCTGGTACCTTTGGATCTCAAGGATGCCTACCTTCACATCCTCATCCATCCTCTATTCAACAAATGTTTACATTTCTCTGTCTCTTCCTTACATTTTCAATTTTCTGCTTTGCCCTTTAACCTCTCTACTACCGCAAGGGTATTCAGCAAATGCCTTGCTCCTGTCATTGCTTTTTCAGGATTCGAGATATTCAGATCTTTCCCTATCTAATTATCTGCGTATTCAAGCTCGTTCCCCCAACAGTCTGTTTCAGGATCTAAAGTTTACTACTTCAATGTTATAGAGTCTGGGGTTCACCATAAACCTCCAGAAATAATTTCTGATGCCTTCCCAGGATCACATTTTCTTCAGCTGCAGACATCAAACAATTCCCATATTGGCATATCTGCCTGCCCCCAAGGCTCTGTCCCTTATTGCCTTTTTCCAATCCCTTCTTCCCCTGGTATCTGTCACAACCAGGTCATTTCTCAGGGTTCTCAGATTCATGGCTTCCTCCTTTCACATGCTCTCTCTCTCTCCCCAGATTCCATATGAGAAAACATCAGTGGTGCGTAAAGACAGTATGGCTTCAACACTGTCACCCCTTGGGCTTCCCAGTCCTTTCCTTCCTTATCTCAAGCTCAGGCTTCAGTGTTGGATTCATCAACTTTCACTCAACCCAGGATTTCCTTTTCAAGCTCATTTCCTGCTAAGGAGCTCTTTAAGGACACCTCAGAGAGTGAGTGAGGTGCCTCCCTTGACCCCTCAAGGTTCAGGATCTCTGGCCTCCCCATCAGAGGTCAGACCACATCAATATAAAGGAAATGAGGGCTCTGCTTCTGGCTCTTCAGACTTTTCATTCCATCTTTCATATTGGGCCCTTCAATGTTTTCACAGACAATACCACAGTGATATTATATGTCATCAAGCAAGGTGGGAAAAGGTCTTATCTTCTTTACAGACTAGGTCTTCAGGTCTGGGATCTAGCTATCCAGTATCAAGTGAGTCTTCAGGTAGTTTACATTCCTTCAGAGCACAATCTAGTGGTGGACTCTTTGAGCAGGCCCAGTACACAAGCTCATGAATGGATGCTTCACAGAGATGTGTTTATGGACATTATCCATTGGTGGGTTGAGCAGATATTTTTGCCTCCACTCTGAACAGACAACATCCTCTATTCTGTTCTAGAGTCTCAAGTCCTCTAGTTTGGAAAGTGGATGCCCTCTCTTTTCCTTGAAAGGGGATGTTTTTGTGTGCCTTCCCTCCCCTTTCTTTGATACCATGAGTCCTGCACAACATCTGGCAAGACTCTCCCAAAATCTTGCTAGTGATGCCCTTTAGGCCCAGATAGCATTGGTTCCCTCTTCTTTCTCACTTTGCCAGAGGCAATCACAGCAAGTTACCTCACTGGGTGGATCTTCTCACACAAGACAAGTGATCTCTTATCCATTCTTCCTTTTTCTTCTCTGCAAATGACGGTCTGGGTGATAGGGTTTTAATACTTTTCAGGCACCTCTTTTCTGAGGATGTGCTTCAGGTTTAGCAGGAGGTCAGAAAACCCACTACAAGGAAATCATATATGTCCAACTGGAAGTGATTCTTTGTCTGGTGCCCCTCTTGCCATCAGGATCCCCTATCTGTGGAGGTTTCTCTGGTTCTGTCTTATTTGTGTGATTTGCTCCATATTGGGTTGGCATATTCTTCAGTTAAATCTCACCTATCCACAGTTTCTGCTTGTCTGCCTTTGACTCCTCCTCTGGCCTCTAGATTTGAGGTCAAGCAATTTCTTAAAGCCTTCCTTTCATTGAGGCATTCCAGGAAGTCTGTTTTGCCTTCCTGAGACCTCTAGTTTGTCCTTGAAAATTTGACTTAGGATTGTTTGAGCCTGCTTCTTCAGCTTTCTTATAACATTGTACTTGGAAGACTGTCCGCCTTTTGGCTCTGACTTTAGCCAAGAGAGGGTTTGAACGTCAGGCCCTCATGGCTATTCCTCCTTTCTTAGTTTTCCACAGAGACAGGGTGTCTCTTCATACTAATCCTTCTTTTATGCCCAGGGTGGTTAATCAGTTAAAAAAAGGGCAGAAATTGAATAATTTATGTAATGTTCCTTAGGTTATATGATTATAGCAATATATGTGGATATAATGTTTGTAAACGTGAACTTAATACAGATTAATTACTTTTATATAATTGTAAATTTGTCTATGTCACAAGTGATAATTCAGTAAAGGTCTTTAAAAAAAGATGGTCAATGAGTTGTCCCTTAATCAGTCTATTCCTCTTCCTTCCTTTTTTCGTTCTCCACAGTCTGCCATTGAGAAGGTTTTTCAGCCTTAGATTTGCATAGAGAGCTCGGATATTATTTGGATAAAACTAAAGTTATTCACAGATTTGAGCAGCTTTTTGTTTCCTTTCATCCCAGGCCTTTGGGCTTGGCTGTTTTTAAGTAAGCCATCTGGATTTCTAAAGCCATTTTTGTTTGTTATTGTTTTCATAGTAAATGTTGTTCTTTGTTGTTAAAGGCACATTCTACTAGGGCAGTTGCCTCCTCTGGTGTTTTTTTCAAGGATTTGTATACCAGTTCCATCCTTGAGGTTGCTACTCTGTTCATACTTTCTCTAGGCATTACAAGTTGGATGTTATTCCCAGGGCCAGGGTAGGTTTTGCCTGGGCTGTCCTGCATGGGTTTGTGAGGGCTTTTCTGTGCCTTCCTCCTCCCAGGATTCCTCTTGAGCTCTTCTACTCTATCTTTGGTAAAGAATACTGCAACAGTGATATGGAATAATGCAGTACAGTTATGTAAAATCTTACCATAATAGTAGATATCCTTCCTTTCACTATTCCAGTATTCGGTCTCTCCCTCCTTCCAACCTTCTATCCTGAATCTTGCTCTGTGTTCTGGTTGCCCTCATAGCCAAGGGGCCCTTTTCACTTTCTCCATTGTTTATTTTACCTTCTGGATGCATATGTTCCTATTTTGTCCCTGAGGCTACCCTGTTCCTCCTGGGGCTTTTTCATTTCTGAGTATCTGCATTCATACTTCATTTTTATGCCCTACGTCATGCATGGGAAGCATACATGTGATGTGTGGCATCTATAAGAGCTCAAGTCTTTGATATACTGGCTGGATGTTGGTCAGTCCTTGGGAGGAGATCCCTTTAGTAAAGAATACTGCAACAGTAAAGAGAAGGACATCTACTGTTAGTTTAAGATTTTACAAACGTGTACTTTACTGAGATGAGAGGCCAAAAAAGATTTAAATGTCCATTTTTCTTTGGCTGCTCTTATATCAGAAAGCAGTTTATTCTAAATGTTAGCAGTGAAGATGGAAAGCATTAAGCAATTAAACTTACTAAAGTATATAAGAATATGAACCAGCGGGTAAATGGCTTGTCTAAGTCTCCATGGAGAGGCACTACAATTAATAACCTTCTATATAGGGATTGGCAGCATACATAGTAGAAGAGTTTGAGAGCCAAGAATGGTTATTTAGAAGTGAAGTAGTGGTTAAATTCAAGACAGCCAAGACTGTACAGAAAGAGATAGTGGTGGGTGTGACTACTGTACCCAGAAACAATCCAATAATTCTGTCATATGTGTGTTCCAGTTTGCTCTGACATGGTGAGGCTGTTATTAAAGAGGTGAATGGAGTACATGAGACAGGTTAGAAGGTAAGATATGCTAGCCAGAATATGGTAGAGGTGGAACGTTTGATAAGCTAGCTAGATTAATGATGAAAAAAGGAGGATAAATTCTACACTCATTTTATTGTCACAGTTTTGGAGAGGTAAACCTGCACATGCACACGCACACACACACACACACACACACACACACACACACACAC